>NC_082720.1:19826153-19928653 GCF_030144855.1 Hypanus sabinus
TGGCACAGTTGTATTAATACATTGATAATATTTGTAGCAAAAGTAAGCATTTTAACAAGAATGTTCAATCAGTAGGTGAAAAAATAACAGTCTTTAAATTACTAGAAGGTGCTTAAAACCTAGATGAAGCCATTCACAGTGGTGCACATAATGTGAATGTGTTATGCTCATCACACTGCTAAGAACTATTGACTGAAATCTTTCATTTGTCAAGCTATTGGATGGCTTTAGTATTTTTGTAAGATATTTCTAGTACACAAAAAAAATTAAGCTGTTCCCCATTACTGTTCGTAAACCTCAGGAATACAAACAGAAGGCAGTTTCCTATGGCAAAAGGCGTTAAGGACAAAATATCATATATACAACGAAAGGGAAGAGGAATAATAGCGACCCGAGAAGAAATCTTTTCTTTTGCAGCCAATTGCACCAATTTGCATGAATAGATGCAAAAATTATAGGGAAACACTGCTCTGTTGTCTACATAAAAGATTGATGCTTTTGGAGGGTGGGGGATGTGCAGTTGTGACTGACCTGTCCAGTGTTGGGTGGCTGTTGAAAGTATGCAGTTTGCTCTTTGGCTGAAGACTGCACCTAGCTGACTGCAAATCTCACAAGATCAAATGGACCTTCACTCAACATTTCCTGGTGGAAGGAACCAATAAATAAGTATTTGGTGATACTTACAAAACCAGTAGAGAGTTCCAATGGATATGCCTCCTTTTGCTCCTTACACTCAATATCTCTGCTAGAATTGGGGAAATTAAATAACCACTCCTAGTTGCTAGCTACTAAGTTTGAGTATGTATAACTATTGCATATAGGCACAATTGAGCTTGGCACTGAATCATTCCCCTGTGGCTGAACAGTTGGAACATAATCACCTCAAATTCCTTTGCATTCCACTAAGGTGCCAGCTCCCAGACAAAGAGAAATAGAGACTTTGGCAGGAAAGAAAACAGCAACAACTTCACTCAATGTCAGCAAGACCAAGGAATAGACTGTGCTCTTCAGAAAAGGGAAGCTGGGAAAACATACACCAGTCCACATTGAGCAGTCAGCAAGGTGAGCAGCTCCAAGTTTCTGGGCATCAACATTTCCGAGGATTCATCCTGGCCCCAGTACATTGATGCATCGATGAGGTAGTCATGCCAGTGACTCTATTTTATTAGGAACTTGAGGTGATTTGGTGTGTCATCAAAGACTCTTGCAAATTTCTGCAGATGTATAGTGGAGAGCATTCTGACTGGTGGGTGTCACAACCTGCTATGGAGCCTGCAATGCACAGGATTGAAGGAGGCTGCAGAGTCAACCAGTTCCACCAGGGGCTTGACCTCCCCCACTATCGAGAACATCTTCACGAGGCAGTGCCTCAGGAAGGTTGCATCCATCATTAAAACCCCACATCCTCTGGGACGGTGAGCACCAGAGGTGAGGACTATGAAGGTATGGTCAAGGGAGGCAGAGAAGTGCTCAGAGGATTGTTTTGAATTAAGGGACTGGTCAATTTTCAGGTTTTCATCGTCGAGTCTGTATGAATACACTACAGGTGTCACCGACTTCATCAAGACCTGTATGGATGAGTGTGTACCTTTCACACACCCAAACCAAAGGCCATGGATGAACCAGGAGATTCATGGTCTGTTGAGGGCCAGATCTCTGGCATTCAAGATGGATGATCCAGAACTATAGAGGAAGTCCAGGTGTGACATATGGAAGGCTAGTTTAAGAGCAAAAAACAATTTGGATTGAATTTAGAGACAGAATTAGATGTACAACTGCTCTGGCTGAGTTTGCGGCCATTACTTCCCACAAGGCTACAAGGTGAAATCTAACACATGAATTACTGTGATGCTTCACTCCCAGATGAGCTCAATGCACGCTTTGAAAGGGAGAATAAAACTACACCTGTGTGAATCCCTGTAGCATCTGGTGACCTTGTGATCTCAGCCTCAGAGGCCAACGTCAGTGAACCCTCGTTAAGGTATCAGGCCCTGATGGTGTATGTGGCGGGGCACTGAAAACCTGTACTAACCAACCGATGGCAGCGTCCACGGACATGGTCGATCTCTCACTGCTGCCGTAGGAGGTGCCCACCTGCTTCAAAATGCTGTCGATTGAGGTAGCATGGTGGCTAGTGCAATGCTGGGTGTTGGAGTTCACAGTTCAATCTCAGCGTCCTCTCTTAGGAGTTTGTACGTCCTCCCCATGGGATTCCTGTGGCTGCTGCAGTTCCCTCCCACAGTCCAAAGGCACAGCAGTGAAACCCCGCTGGTTTCCTTGGCTCCGTAAGTCTAGGGAAGACACAGTCCAGTCCCACCAAACCCGTGAGACTGAGACACTCTCCCACCCCAAACCCCAGTTTGTGTGGATGCTGTGTAATTTACAACACTGTTACGAATTCAGTGCCAAGAAACAACACATAGCACACGGCATACGATTAAAGGAATTATATTTATGAATCTTAGCCGAAGGGTTAGTGAAGAAAAGAAAGAAAAACAAGGGCCCATTATAAATAAACAGTCAAATGTGCACCAGTTGGAGCTCAATTCACCGATCCTCCGTTGATCTCGACGTCTGGTTTCATTGGATCACGATCTTCCCACCGGGTTGTATCCTACGACCGGTTCTCCCCAACACCTTCTCTCTTCATCCCACACCGAACAAAGGACCCAGCTCACATTCCAAAGCCCCCGTTATCTCTAACCATAACCCAAACACTGCTGATACGGAAGGACCATTACTTTGGCAGTAAAACCTTTCCCAGGGTGTTACACTCTCCCCCACAAAATTAGTCATCTCCTCATGACACTGAGATAATTTGTCACCCCTTCATACAAAGGACAAAGTCCAATCCAGGTGTAAATGGCAGTGATATAGCTCAGCAAGGGGATAGGTGTCACACTCTGCTCCCCGGGTGTGATATAGGCCAGTCTTCTGACTCTTTGGGACCTCCTTACCCCATCATCTACTCCTTCAGCTTCAGATATTCCCTGGGCTCTTTCCTGTCTACACCGAGAGGCCCCTGCCCATCCATTATTTGTGCCTCCTGACAACTTCAGGCCCCTTGTCTCTGAGCTCGGCTGCATGCCCAGTTACTTTAGAATCCAGCCTCCTGTCACTTTCTAACCTCAAACCCGCCTGTCCTTTCCCCCATTTCACCCACCTCAGTGTGAGAAGTGTCGGGAATCTCTTCATTTACCAAACCACCATTTCCTCATCCTCCGAGTCCATATCACACTCAGAGGTGGGGTCAGATCTAATCCTTCCCACGGCTGGTCCTTCAGTTCCCCTACGTTGCCGCAGAGTCCTCTTACTAGGTGTAGGGTCCAGGTCAGGCTCTGGGTCGACACATACCTCTCGTCCCAGAGGCAGAAGGTGGTTTTGATGGAGAATCTTGCCAGGCCTATTCCCCTCCTCTGGTTTCACCCTGAAAACTGGAATGTTTGGCATCGGACTCTCCACCACATAGGGCGTAGCCACCCAGTGGTCAGCCAACCTATGCTTCCCAGGTGGCCCCAAGTTCCTTATGAGGACTCTGTCTCCTGGGGGGAGTTGGGAGAACCGCACCTTTTGATCATACCTCCTCTTATTTCCTTGATACTGCTGGGCAGCCGCGACCTCAGATAATTCATAAGCCCTTTTCAGCTCTCATATCAGACACATACCTCAGATAAGTCTTCTGTTGTAGATCTTCCCCAGCAGTCCCAAATCAGAGGTCAGTGGGCAACCTTGCTCCGCGCCCAAACAACAGACAACATGGCGAATGCCTGGTAGCTTCATTTCGAGAACAACTGTAGCAGTGGACCAGATGTCCAATATGTTGACTCTACTTGTTCTTTTTGCTGATCTCCAAGGTTCCAAGCATGTCTAGCAAGGTCCGATTGAGCCTCTTGGGCTGGGAATTACCCGGCGGGTGATAAGGCGTAGTCCTCGACTTCTCGACTCCAAGCATGCTCAGTAACTCACCTATGAGCCTCCTCTCGAAATCCCATCCCTGATCACTATGTATCTGCCTGGGGAAATACATCTCCCATAGTCCTTTGGCCATGGTAGACACCCTCTGATCCTTGGTAGGGAAGGCTTGCACATATCTGGTGTAGTGGTCTGTAATGACCAAAACATTCGCCATGTTGCTGGTGTCTGGCTTGATTGACAGGAAATCCATACACACTTTAAATCAGCCAAGCTGACAATAACTGGGACTTTGAACCTGAGCATTTTTGCCATTTAATTGCCAGGGAGGTAAGGGCTACCAATTCAGAATGCTCAGCCCTTGCTAAAGGGCTTATTAGACCTTCCACATCAGACCATTCCTTCCCCTCACTCCGCAGAAACAAGAGCAACTTGTCTTTAAAGACTCCGCCCCCAGCTACGGGAAACTTGGCTTCCGATTCGGCATGCTCCCCTCCTCCCAGAAAGTATAGACTGCCCGCGACCCCCTCCTCCCTCCTGGGGCCCCGGTAGTAACAGGCAGATCCACTAGTCAGCACTAGTCTGAATTAAAACAAAGTCTTTGCCCCCCATTTCATCAAACCTCCTCTCCACGATTGTAATTGTTCCTAATGCTTTAACAGTACTTAAAGTCCAAATTTAACAATTAATTGGGTCTATGAATATCTACCCCACTTAATACACACACATTCATTACCAGTAACCCTGTGAATTCGCACCACGTTCAACCCCTGTAGCATCCATAACCATGTACCTTAATCACTTCACTGAACAATCGTTTAACACACAACCCACTGGATTAATGCTCAGGGCAAGCTCACAATGAAATCGATCCTGGATGAACCCCCACTGGTTTCTTGGCTGTGTATATCTAGGGAAGACACTGTCCGGTCCTACCAAATCTGTGAGGTTGAGATGGTTTTCCCACCCCCAACCCCGGTTTGAGTGGATGATATGTAATTTGCAACCCTGTTACAAATCAGTGCCAAGGAACAACGGGCAGCACTCTGCATACAATTAAAGGAATTATATTTAAGAATCTTACCTAGAGGGTTGGTATAGAAAAGAAAGAAGAAACAAAAGGGGGCCATTATAATTAAACAGTCAAATGTGCACCAGTTGGAGTTCAAATCATCGATCCTCAGTCGATCTTGTCGCCTGGCTCCATCGAATCACGATCTCCCCACCGGGTCGTATCCTACAACTGGTTCTCTCTTCATCTCCCGCCAAAAAAAAACCCAGCTCACATTCCAAATGACCCATTACCCCTAACCATAACTCAAACACTGCTTCTACAGAAAGACCATTATGTTAGCAGTGAAACCTTCCCTAGGGTGTTACACCAGTTAGTTGGTTAATTGGTCATTGTAAATTATCCTGTGACTAGGCTATGGTCAAATCAGGGGTTGCTGGTGGTGTGACGTGAAAGGGCAGAAGGGCCTATTCTGTGCCTGATCTCTAAATAGAGAGCAAGGTGAGCTACCTCAATGACTACCGTCCAATTGCATTTGCATCTGTTCTGATCTAAGTGCTTTGAGAGGTTGGTCATGTCCAGAACCAACTCCAGCACAAGCAAGGACCTGGACTCGCTGCAATTTGCCTACCGTCACAATAGGTCCACAGCGGATGCAGTCTCACTGGTTCTCCACTTGGCCTTGGATCACCTGGCCAACAGGATGCTGTTTATTAATTACAGCCCAGTGTTCATCAATATCATACTCTCAGTAGTAATCAACAACCTTTAAAATCTGGGCCTCTCTACATCCCTGTACAATTGCACCCTTGACTTCTTCATTGGGAAACCAGTCAGTACAGATCAGAAATAACATCTCCTCTTTGCTGATGATCAACACTGGTGCACCCCAAGGGATGTTTGCTTAGCCCACTGCTCTACTTTCCCTACACCAGTGACTATGTGCCCAGGCACATCTCAAATACCATCTGTTAAATGTGCTGGTGACTCAGCTGTTGGCAGAATCTCATGTGGTGACAATGAGGTGTACAGGAGTAAGTAAGGTCAGCTGTTTGAATGATGTCGCAGCAACAGCCTTGCACTCAACGTCAGTAAAAGCGAGCAATTGATTGTGGACTTCAGGAAGGGGAAGTTGAGGGATCACACATCAGTCCTTATCAAGGGATCAGCAGTGGAAAGGGTGAGTAGTTTCAAGTTCCTGGGTGTCAGAACTGCTGAAGATCTATCCTGGGCCCAATATATTGACGCAATTACAAAGAAGGCATGTCAGCACCTGTTAGTATTATTAGCAGCATTAGGAGTTTGAGGAGGTTTGGTCTGTCACAAAAGACTGTAGCAAATTTCTACAGATATACCGTGGAGAGCTCTCTAACTGGTTACATCACCGTCTGGTGTGGAGGGGCCTCTGGACAGGATGAGCAAAAGCTGCGGAAAGTTGCAGACCCAGCCATGTGCATCTTGGGCACAAGCCTCCCCAGCACTAAAGACATCTTCAAAAAGAGATGCCTCAAAAAGCTGGCATCCTTCAGCAAGGACCCTCGTCGCCCAGGACACTCCCTCTTCAGGGAGGAGGTACAGGAGCCTGAAAACCCACGCGCAACATCCTCCCCTCCCTTCTAACTCTGACTCCTCATCTCTTTTTTCTCCAGTCCTACTGAAGGATCTCGGCCTGAAACATTAACTGTACTCTTTTCGTAGATGTTACCTGGCCTGCTGAGTTCCTCCAGCATTTTGTGTGTGTACCTCTGGATTACCAGCATCTGCAGAATCTCTTGTATTTAGTTCTTATTTACCCAGGTGGATGGAACATTAAGAGAATAGCTTCTTCCTTCCCACTATCAGATTTCTGGAAGGTTCATGAACCCGTTAACGCTACCTCATTATTCATTTTTTGCGCTATTTATTCATTTTGTAATATAGTAATTTTTATGTCTTGCATTGTACTGGTACCACAAAACAACACATTTCATGACATATATCAGTGATACTAAGCCTGATGCTGATTCTCAGATGTTGGAATATGTCATGAAATGTGTTGTTTTCCAATACATAATAACTATAAATTACAGTAAGTCAAGTCAACTTTTATTGTCATTTTGACCATAACTGCTGGTACAGTGCAGAGTAAAAATGAGACAACGTTTTTCAGGACCATGGTGTTACATGACACAGTACAAAAAACTAGACTGAACTACGTAATAAAAAAAAACACAGAGAAAGCTACACTAGACTACAGACCTACACTGGACTGCGTAAAATGCACAAAAACAGTACCGGCATTACAATAAATAATAGGACAGTAGGGCAAGGTGTCAGTCTAGGCTTCGGGTATTGAGGAGTCTGATAGCTTGGGGGAAGAAACTGTTATATAGTCTGGTCGTAAGAGCCCGAATGCTTTGAAGCCTTTTCTCAGACAGCAGGAGGGAGAAGAGATTGTACGATGGGTGCATGGGGTCCTTCATAATGCTGTTTCCTTTGCAGGTGCAGCGTGTAGTGAAAATGTCCGTGATGGCGGGAAGAGAGACCCCGATAATCTTCTCAGCTGACCTCACTATCCACTGCAGGGTCTTGCGATCCGAGAAGATGCAATTTCCGAACCAGGCAGTGATGCAGTTGCTCAGGACGCTCTTAATACAACCCCGGTAGAATGTGATGAGGATGGGGGGGGGGTGGGAGATGGACTTTCCTCAGCCTTGGCAAAAAAGTAGAGACACTGCTGGGCTTTCTTTGCTATGGAGCTGGTGTTGAGGGACCAGGTGAGATTCTCCGTCAAGTGAACACCAAGAAATTTGGTGCTCTTTACGACCTCTACCAAGGAGCCATCGATGTTCAGCGGGGAGTGGTTGCTCCGTGCCCTCCTGAAGTCAACAACCATCTCTTTTGTTTTGTTCATATTAAGAGACAGGTTGATGGCTCTGCACCAGTCCGTTAGCTGCTGCACCTTCTCTCTGTAAGCTGACTCGTCGTTCTTGCTGATGAGACCCACTACGGTCGTGTCATCGGCAATTTTGATGATATGCTTCGAGCTGTGTGTTGCAGCACAGTTGTGGGTCAGCAGAGTGAACAGCAGTGGACTGAACACACAGCCCTGGGGAGCCCCCATGCTCATTGTGATGGTGTTCGAGATGCTGCTCCCGATCCGGACTGACTGAGGTCTCCCAGTCAGGAAGTCTAGGATCCAGTTGCAGAGGGAGGTGTTCAGACCCAGTTGGCTCAGCTTTCCAATCAGTTTCTGAGGGATGATTGTGCTGAATGCTGAACTAAAGTCTATGAACAGCATCCGAATGTATGTGTCTTTTTTGTCCAGGTGGGTTAGGGCCAGGTGGATGGTGATGGCAATGGCGTCATTTGTTGAGCGGTTGGGACGGTACGGAAACTGCTGGGGGTCCAGTGAGGGGGGCAGCAGGGTCTTGATATGCCTCATGACGAGCCTCTCGAAACACTTCATGATGATGGATGTAAGTGCAATGGGATGGTAGTCATTTAGGCAGGACACTGAAGACTTCTTCAGCACGGGGACGATGGTGGCGGCCTTGAAGCACGTTGGAATGGTGGCATTGCTCAGGGAGATGTTGAAGATGTCAGTGAGAACATCTGCTAGCTGGTCTGCACATCCTCTGAGCACTCTACCAGGGATGTTGTCTGGTCCAGCAGCCTTCCGTGGGTTGACCCTGCACAGGGTTCTTCTCACGTCGGTCACGGAGAGACACAGCACCTGGTCATTCGCAGGAGGGGTGGACTTCCTCGCCGCCACATCATTTTCCGCCTCAAACCGGGCATAGAAGTTATTCAGCGCATTTGGGAGGGAGGCATCACCCGCACAGTCAGGTGATGTTGTCCTGTAATTGGTGATGTCCTGGATGTCCTTCCACATGCGCCACGTGTCGCCACTGTCCTGGAAGTAACTGTGGATTAGCTGGGCATGTGCACGCTTTGCCGCTCTGATGGCTCAGGACAGTTTGGCCCTTGCTGTTGTTAGAGCTGCCTTGTCGCCTGCTCTGAAGGCGGAGTCGTGGGACCTCAGCAGCGCACGTGCCTCTGCGGTCATCCATGGCTTCTGGTTGGCACGTATAGTGATGGTCTTGGACAGAGGAACAACATCAATGCACTTGCTGATGTAGCTGGTCACTGATGCTGTGTACTCCTGTAAGTATACATAAACAAGGAAATTAAATTAATTAGTAGTGCAAAAAGGGAGGAAAAACATAATGAGTGTTCATTGTCCATTCAGAAATCTGATGGCGAAGGGGAAGAAGCTGCTTCTGAAATGTTGAGTGTGTGTCTTCAGGCTCCCGTACCTCCTCCTTGAGGGTAGCGATGAGAAAAGTGTGATGGGTTTCCTTAATAATGGATGCCATCTTCTTTTGAAGGTGTCTTCATTGCTGGGAAGGCTAGTGCCCATGATGGAGCTGGCTGAATTTACACCTTTCTGCAGCTTATCCCGATCCTGTGCAGTGACCTCTCCATTCCAGACTGTGACGTAACCAGTTAGAAACCTCTCCGTGGTACTTCTGTTGTCTTCGGTTACGTGCCAATTCTCCTCAAACTCCTAATGAAAGATAGCCACTGTCTTTATAATTGCATCAGTATGTTGGACTCAGGATTGACCCTCAGATATTGACACGCAGCAACTTGAAATTGCTCACCCTTTTCACTCTGATCTCTCGATGAGGACTAGTGTGTGTTCCCTTGACTTCCCCTTACTGAATCCCACTGTCAGTTCCTTGGTCGTTGTGACATTGAGTGCATGTTGTTGCTGCGATGCCACTCAGCCAATTGATCTACCTCACTCCTGTATGCCTCCTCGTCACCATCTGAAATTCTACCAACCATAGTTGTCAGCAAATTTATAGACGGTGTTTGAGCTATGCCTAGTCACAATCATGGGTGTAGGGAGAAAAGGGCAGTGGGCTAAGTGCGTATGCTTGAGGTGCAACACACAGAAAATGTTGGAGGAACTCAGCAGGCCAGACAGCATCTGTGGAAAAGAGTACAGTCAATGTTTTGGGCCGAGACCCTTCGGCAGGACTACCAAAGGGTCTCAGCCCGAAACATCGACTGTTTACATTTTTTCATATACAGAGGGAGGTAAAGAGGCCCGGGTTTTGGAGCTCGTTGATTAGAACTGAGGGCTCTGATGGCGTTGAATGCTGAGCTGTAGTCAATAAACTGTAGCCTGACAGAGGTATTGCTATTGTCCAGGGATCCAAGGTAGAGTGCAGGGCCAATGGGATTGCATCTGCTGTAGATCTGTTGTGGCAGTAGGCAAATTGAAGCTGATCCAGGTCCTTGCTTAGGCAGGAGTTGATTCTAGGCATGACCAACTTCTCAAAGCACTTGATCACAGTAGATGTGAGTACCACTGGACAATATTCATTGGGGCAGCTCACCCCGCTCTTCTTGGGCACTGGTATGATTCTGAAAAAGAGACGGCAAGAAAATGTTTGTCATAATGTCTGTTATCCACCATTCCCAAAATCAGTGTTGAGCTCCGCTAACTGAGGCTGAATAAGTTTATTCTTGTATGCAAAAACAAACGTTTGAGATTATCTGGAGGCTGAACTTGTTGAATGTATCTGCATTCGTGGATGTGAAGTGTAAATCTATCTGAACCGTGTAGTGATAGTTGTTCACTGTACATTCAGCTCCACTGCGTGAGTGAAGACATTGGTGACAGTTTGTTCTGTCTGGGATGTTGAGTCAAAATAAGTTGGGATCAATCACATGCTTGATCAATATTAAGTGACACATTAAGACAGCAGAGGTACCAAGGGCCAAAGCAGGGTCAGCTCACAAGCAGGAACCATTGGGTTAAATGGTGGTGGGAGAGTGAAGAGGGGTGGGGTTGATTTGAGGGAGAGGAGATCTGGAAATTCGGAAGGCAGTAAATTAGCATCTGAAATACTGGGAGATGGCTCACTTACTGGGAGATGGCTCATTCAATTAACATGGCAACAATATAAAACTGGATGAGTCTTCATTACATCTCACTTCATTCTGGCTATTCAAATGTTAATTTGTTAATCCAGTGAAGCACAGACAAGGAATCTCTGACTGTCTGCGTGCACTGACAAGCCCAAACAAGTCTTTCCATTGTACCTCTTTTTTTAAAGCACTACATGAAGAATGAACATCTGAGAGACAAGTGAATATTACACACATACATGATGGACGTGCTGTCCAAAATGGGCTTTGGGGAGGGAGTGTGGAATTGGACATAATTGTTCTACACATAAATCAGTAGTGCATCCAAATTAACGGGCGTGATACAGAAAGCTTCCCAATCAAATCTGTAGTCAGGCATGCTCGCCCACTCTCCTTCGTCTTGTTTATATTTTGTATAGTCTTGAGTTAAATCCTTCAGGAAAGACATAGGCATAAGATAGATGACAAGGCCGGGTAGCTAAGGCACTTGGATCAAAGCCGCTTTTATACTTGGATGACATCATCATCCTCTGCTTGAACGCAGAGTCAGCTGACTGAATAAGCAGCATTCGTGGCTAGTCTGAGCCAGCCTCGGAGGCCAGGGTCAACCACAGGAACGGTGAGGCCCATCTGATATCCTCTATTCCCTCAAGTCTAAAGTGCTGAGAATATGGGTCAGAAGATTCAGGGCTCGTAGTGAGAAATGGCTGGAGAGGAGTGGATTGAGATTGTGGGAGCATCGCTTTCCCTCACAAAACTAGGACTTACACACTGAACTGTAGGGCACTGAGGTCTATGGTAGAACAGAGAAATCTGTGAGCACAGATCCATAATTCCTTGAAAGTGGCATCACACAGAGCTTTTGGCATATTGTCCTTCATAACTCAAAGTACTGAGAAGAGGAATTGGGATATTGTGCTGAAGTTGTATGAGACATTGGTGAGGGCTAATTTGGATAATTGTGTGCAGTTCTGGTCACCTGTCTACAGGAAAGGTATCAATAAGATTGAAAGAGTACAGAGAAAATGTGCAAGGATGTTGCTAGGAATTAAGGCCCTGAGTTACAGGGAAAGGTCAAATAGGTTAGGACTTTATTCCCTGCACTGTAGGAGAAGGAGAGCAGATTTGATAGAGGTGTTCAAAATTATAAGGGCTATAGATAGGGTAAATGCAAGCTGACTTTTTCCACTGAGGTTGGGTGAGGCTAAAACTAGAGGTCCTGGGTTAAGGATGTTAAGTTGAAAAATTTAAAGGGAACATGAGGGGGACATAGAAACATAGAAAACCTACAGCACAATACAGGCCCTTCGGCCCACAAAGCTTGCCTTAGAAATTACCTAGGGTTACCAATAGCCCTCTATTTTTCTGAGCTCTGTGTACTTGTCTAAGAATCTCTTAAGAGACCCTATCGTATCCGCCTCCACCACTATTGCTGGCAGCCCATTCCACGTACTCTTTACGAAAAAAACTTACCCCTGACATCTCCTCTGTACCTACTTCCAAGCACCTTAAAACTATGCCCTCTCATGCTAGCCATTTCAGCCCTGGGGAAAATCCACTGTCTACTCACATGATCAATGCCTCTCATCACCTTATACACCTCTATCAGGTCACCTCTCATCCTCCATCACTCCAAGGAGAAAAGACCAAGTTCACTCAACCTTCATTGGTGACGTCCTGCAGACAGTTCACAAAACTACTTATTTTACTTCTTCTTTCAAATATGATTCTACTACTCAGCTGCGTGCAATTGGAACCTATGATTTACACTTTGACGATATGTTTTTGGGTCGATTGAGCGACCTGGCACTTTGCTGTCTCTGAGAGAGCTTGGCGAGGTTTGGAGCGGAGCGTGCAGCCCAGAGGCCAAGAAGCTTGAAGACAGGGCATGAGCCCATGATCGGCTCAGTTTCTCACCGATCTCACTGATTAAAGCATCCAGCCAGACTGAAATCAAAGAGGATGAAGAGTTGAAGATGTCCAGTGCCGCCTACTTGCGATTGACTGGTCTCCCTTTCCCCCTCGCTTGCTGCTGCTAGATGTTTGATGTTTTGTTTAAATGGATTCCATGCAGAAACATTCCTGCAGGAAAACAATTTTGACCACAAGTCCATCAGGCAGTGGTCACCGTCGAAAGTCCTGCAGGCCCTGTGGAAGAAAGGACTTGGTGTATCCTGTGGGAGGTTTTCCAGAGCGGGCTGGTCAAGCAGCGCTCACCAATACCCAACATAGCAGGCAGGAGGAGTGGCCCTCTCCATCAGATCCTCCTGGCATGCTTGGAGTCTCATTCCCAATGCACTCGGCCCTCAGGATGGCTGGAGAGCGTACAGGTCGACCATCCCTGCTTTGGGGACTGCACTTGCCAAGAAGGCATGGAAAAGGACACAGTAATCCTGGTCAATAATCACCTTATAACACAGGACTCTCTGGTCTACTCTTCTTAGAGATCCATATCCAGACAAGCAACAAATGGTACTGGAAGATCACACACAGTGAAACCTCTTTGTCCTTGTGTAATGCAATGTCCATACGAAATACTGCAAAAGGCACTCTTCAAGCTTGGTGCAGGCAACACAAAGAGCTTGTGGGGAGGACCACCTCTGAGGGTCCAGCTACCGTGGCTATTAGGTTCCTCTTTATTAAAACATGAGAGGGATAGGGGAAAGAGTGAGGGGGTGAGTCTGATGATAATCCAACCAATAGACTTCCTCCAGCAGTTTGGTTTCCGTTCCAGATTCCAGTGTCTGCAGTTTTCTGATTTTTAATTCCTGGGTTACCAAAGCGAAGGCTGGATCCCTCTGCAGCTTGTCACAGTGAACAGAGTTGAGGAAGAGTTGAGGGTCGAAGTGAGCCAGTGCGAGGAAGAGTCGAGGCCCGTCCACCAAGCTGAGAGCGAGGAAAGATCCAAGGTTTGATCTATCTAAGCGCCAGGCCAAATTGGAAAGGTCGGGTAGGGGCCAAAACATGGCAGTGTGCTCCAGGCCCCGAGTGTTTCCAAGCAACAGGGCCTGGGTCCTAGAGCGATGAATGACCCGATATTTGTACGATTTAAATGCCAGGCTGGATTAAAAAGGCAGGGTGTTGGGACTGGAGGCAAGGGTTGACTCGCGGCTCACGGTGTTTACTCAGCTTTATGCTGAACTGAGGCTGTGGTCTGCTCCAGGCTGTGTGTCTGTGGACTCACTTGGTTCTGAATGCTGTTTGCTTACTGTTATTGCTTGTGTTACCGCCTTTTTTCCATCTCTCTGCAAGTTTCGTGTTTGATGGCCTTTCCTTATGGGTTCTATGAATTTCATTGTTTTATGGCTGCCTGTAAAGAGACGAATCTCAAGTTGTATAATGTATACATACTGTGATAATAAATGTGCCCTGACCTTTGATTCCTGTCCTTTGTTCCTTCGGTTTCATTGTTGTGGAAGAAGTTGGAAAAGGTGAGGAGAAAGAGTTGTTTCTGACCTGGTGATCAATATTGAAATTAGTGTGTGTGTCAACTAAGGAGAGGTTCCTTATTCTTGTAATTTTCTAAAATTTGAGTAATAAATAAAAATAATAACTAAGGAGAGGTTTGGCTTGGAGAGGTCTTGTGATCGTACTGCCTCCAATCACAAAAATGGACGCAGGAAGTTGACAATTGCTTATGAAGTTCCATCTCAGAAGTGAGTCAAAGCAACAAAGAACAAAGGTGGCATTGGTGTCTGGAGTGCGAGTTATAAGACTGAATAGGTTATGACTTTATTCCTTGGAATGTAATGATTGAGTGGAGATTTGATACAAGCATGCAAATTTATGAGGGGTATAGTTGGGGTAAATGCAAGCAAACTTTTTCCACTGAAGTTGGGTAATATTACAACTAGAGGTTATGGGTTAAGGGTGAGAAGTTTAAGGGGAACATGAGGGGAAACTTCTTCAATCAGAGGGCCGTGAGAGTGTGGAACAAGTTGCCAGTGCCAGGATGCATGCAAGCTCAATGTCAACATTTAAGAGAAGTTTGGATAGATACATGGAAGACGGGTGCGGAGAGCTATGGTTCTGGTGCAGGTCGATGGGAGTAGATAGTTTAGCACGGACTGGATGGCTCGAGTGGCCTGTTTCAGCGCTGGAGGGGCAGAGCTACAATGGGACTTAATGACGACTCCCTCGTATTCATCTGATGAAACAGTTTACCTTCCATCTTTAATGTCTCCCTTCTTTCCAAGGTGGATAGGGTTCTGTCAGAGACCCTATCTAGAGTTACACTCAATCTTTGGTTCTTCATGGTGCTGGAGCCTGCTGGTGGGGCTCACTGACCAGCTGTTTTTTGCTATCTCAAAGAAGCAGCCTAGAAGAAGAGCATGCCTTTGAGATTCTGAAGCTTTGCGCCCCTGTGGACAAGCCGACTCTATGCTGGTGCCACTGACGGAAGCATCACAGAAGGAAACAGAACGTTGGATTGGCTGTCAGGGACTCTGTACTTGGTGAACTGCTTTCTCTCTCTCTCTCTCTCGTTGATGGGGAAGAGTTTGTTGCCAATTCTCGAGTTGGAGAACTCGAGGGGAAAAAAGTGATGCGGCACAAATCAGTGTTTATGTCTCCCTTCCTGCTGTGAAAGAGAGACACACTCTTCAGCCCTTTTTTAGGGAGAGAACGAGAACACGTG
This sequence comes from Hypanus sabinus, assembly GCF_030144855.1. NCBI lineage: Eukaryota > Metazoa > Chordata > Chondrichthyes > Myliobatiformes > Dasyatidae > Hypanus > Hypanus sabinus. The sequence goes on from NC_082720.1 coordinate 19,841,639, forward strand.
GTATGTCGAGTTGTCGGGGGAATGATTATGCAGGTCTTGGTCTTTCTTGGGGGCTTTGCTGTTGCGTGCTCGGTGGGTGGGGGGTGCTGATGCTTGTTTTGCTGAAGTATGTGGGGGAGAGGGAGAGTCTTTGCCACTGGTTGTATGTGGGACGGAGGAGCGACAGGTTCTAACGTTTTTACTGTCTCTCAGTCTTCTGCTTTCGTGGATGTCTGCCAAGGCCAAGAATTTTAGATTGTATATTGTATACATTTCTCTGATATTAAATAGAAATATTGAACTACTTTTCTATGACTATGTCAAATAGAGAAAATGTTTATTTGTGAGTATTGAGTAAGGGCAGGATTGTTCTACCTGTGGTGTGCTACCCAGTTAAAAACCCTGTCACCCTTAAAACTAAAACAATGGCAGATGTGGAGACACTGAAATGCAAATAGAAACTGTTGAAGATACAGGACAGATGAGGCTGCATCTGTAGAGATAAAAACCAAGTTAATGCTTCAAATCAATGAAGAATTCTGTTGAAAGATTACTGACCTGAAAAATTAACTATGTTCCTCTCCCTTTAGATGCTGCCTGACTTGCTGAGAATCGGGAAATGTTATGCTGCCAGGTAACTAAAATTGTTGTCAGGTAGAAATCCGTAGCCTGGCTATTCATATTATAGGGAAATTTTAACTTAACCCTACCCACCTAGAAACTAAAGTGGGTGAGATTTATACGTCTGATTTGGTGTCCAGTGAAATCCAATTGGTTGGGGTGTAAAACGCAGCTTGACTGAAATCCTGGACTGCTGAACTAGATTTAAAGTGTCTCCACTGGTTTACATCTCAGAATATTTATGAAATTAATTAAAGTACTGAGAATCTTGGGCTGCTGGAATATTTAACTGTGGGGGCAAAAGAGAGCAAAGCAGGTCAACATTTATTCCGTATCCTTGTGATACAGGATGAGTGTCAGGGGATGTCAGGTTCTGTTTAGAGTGAAGGTCTTTTCTCATCTCTTGTCTCTCCCCTGGTCATTAATCCCCAACTCCCTCAAGGTTAGTGATGAACTTTCAGTAGATAACTTCGCCATCTGGGGTGACTCGGGGTGCATAAACGTGGAATGTCCCAAAAACTTCAGTTGACGTCCTGATGCAGGGTTTCGGACGAAAACATCAACAGTTCCTTTCCTCCTGCCAGGGACTGCTCGAGCAGCTGAGCTCCTGCAGCAACAGACAAAGGAGTGACAAGATGAACCACACTTTCTACATTGAGTTACTACCTAGTTTGGGTAGAGATGCCTCAGGTAATGTAAATTGCTCATGGTTGTTCCTCTCTGGGAATAAGTTGGCTGTGCAGTTGAACAGAACTGCCAATGTTTATACAACCGCACCACAATACAAAATTATCTTAATCTGAAAGAATTTCTATTTGTTTATACTTGAATAGAAGTGATTCATCAGATTCCTTCTCGTTTTTTGACATATGATGTCCCATTAAGTAACTTAAAAAAATAATATGAAGATAGCAAGGTGGCACAGCTACCTCCCTGTTGCAACAACTTGACATGTCAGTCCATGGCCTCATCTACTGTCGTGATGAGGCAACACTTACGTTGGAGGAGCAACACCTCACTCTGGGTAGTCTCCAACCTGATGGCATGAACACCAATCTCTCGAACTTCTGGTACTTGCCTCTCCTTCCTTCACCATTCCCATTCCTGTTTCACTCTCTCCTTCCCTGCCTATCACCTCCCTCTTCCCTTTCTTCCTTTTTTCCATGGTCTTCTACCCTCTCCTATCAGATTCCCCCTTCTCCAGCCCTGTACTCTTCCATCTATTAGCTTCCCAGTTCTTTACTTTGCCCTTCACCCTCTCTCAGTTTCACCTGTCACCTGCCACCTTGTACTTCTTCGTCCCCGCCACCCCCCCCCCCCACCTTCTTGCTCTAACTTCTCGTCTTTTTTTCCCAGTCCTGATGAAGGGTCTCGGCCTGAAACATCGACTGTTCACAATTTTGCCTGGCCTTCTGAGTTCTTCCAGCATTGAGTGAGTGAGTGAGTGTGTGTGTTGCTTGGATTTCCAGCATTTACAGGTTTTCTTGTCCAATTTAGTTTCAATCCTAACTTCCGGTGCTATAAGTGTGAAAATGTGCATGTTGTCCCTGTGACTATGTGGGTTTGCTTCAGTTGCTCCGATTTCTTCCCACGTGCAGATTGCACCATCTCGGATCGCAAGACCCTGCAGCGGATGGTGAGGTCAGCTGAGAAGATCATCGGGGTCTCTCTTCCCGCCATCACGGACATTTACACTACACACTGCATCCACAAAGGAAACAGCATTATGAAGGACCCCATGCACCCCTCTTATAATCTCTTCTCCCTCCTGCTGTCTGGGAAAAGGCTCCGAAGCATTCGGGCTCTCATGACCAGACTATGTAACAGTTTCTTCCCCCAAGCTATCAGACTCCTCAATACCCGAAGCCTGGACTGACACCAATTTACTGCCCTCTACTGTGCCTATTGTCTTATTTATTGTAATGCCTGCACTGTTTTTGTGCACTTTACGCAGTCCAGTGTAGGTCTGTAGTCGCCTGTAGCTTTCACTGTGTTTTTTTTATTTCGTAGTTCAGTCTGGTTTTTTGTACTGTGTCATCTAGACCATGGTCCTGAAAAACTTTGTCTCATTTTTACTATGCACTGTACAGCAGTTATGGGCGAAATGACAATAAAAGTTGACTTGACTTGATTTAGCTAGTTTAATTAGCTACTGCAAATTGCCTCTAATGGGTAGAGTGGTAGAGTTGTGAGGTGATTGATAGGAATGTGAGGAATGTAAAATGAGATGCAGTAGGGTTGGTGTAAAAGTTTGTGTTTGATGATTAGTGCAGACTTGGTGGGTTGAAGTTCTTCCTTTATCTCCTCTGTGACCGTATAATTCTGTGACAAACCTGAACTGGGTTAGCTGAATACTGGTTATCACAGTATAATTCAGGACATTGCTAAGCAGGGAGCAAATAAATCAGCCACAATTCTTGTTTTGCTTTGCTCCGATTTGGTTTTTACTGTAATGTGACTATTGAGACATTGCGAGGGATTAGGATCATGTTCAAGGTGATGTCTGATCACAGCTAATGACCTATTGTCCCTCACAGACCAGTCCTAAGTGAGGTGTGATGCAGGAGGTAATGGTTGTCTGTGGAATCTTAATCCACCCTGGGATTCAGAAAAAAAGCACCTGGTAAAACAAAATCAGTTCAGAGATGATTTATTTATTTTCATAGACCTGAGGCTTTGAACAGTTGAGGCTGCGAGGAACCACTATGTAAATTAGTGACCAAAATGATGAATTAATCATTGCATATCATTATGTACTGATGTTTCCTCCATTTACATTTGGATGAAAACAATCAAGACAGTTTCAGAGGCATTTTAAACAACTTTAGGTATAATTGTAACAGCACCTTTTGTGCAAATGACATGGCAACTTTCCAGTGTTATCACATTCTCAGTTTTTCCCATACAGACCAGAAATTATTCTGAGCCACATCCTGCTCTGGACACAGAGCTATCTTGGACTGGAATGCGTAACTTTCCATGAAGGACTCAGGGTTATGTCCCCATCAATTTATTTTTCATGTTGAGTCAGATTCAAAATATTAATAATATAGTTCTCCTTCACACTTTGTACTGGAAATGACATTAAACGATCGAAATGAATCCCTGACTGCACAAAATGAAGGAGATCTGGTACAGCATCAGAATCCAGTTAATTATCACTGACACACGGCATGAAATTTGTTATTTTGTGGCAGTATAGCGCAATACATAAAAAATATAAATTACAGTAATATACATAAAATTAAGTAGTGAAAAAAGTAGCAAAAATAGTGTTTGGGACTTGATTCACTGTCCATTCAAGAATTTGAGGGGAAGAACTGTTCCTAAAATGTTGACTGTTTCTTCAAGGTTAAGAAGCGCCAAAGATATCGGCAGCTAGCTACGGCCAGCAGAACTATTCTATAGATTTGTTGAGAACGCCCACAGGAAGATGAATCTCAAGGTGACATATATGTACTTTCATAATAAAACTTACAGAACAAGAGGACATGAGTTGAGAGTTAGGGGGCAAAAGTTTAGGAGTAACACGAGGGGGAATTTCTTTACTCACGAGCTTCCGGTAGAAGTGGTAGAGGCAGGTTCGATATTGTCATTTAAAGTAAAATTGGATAGGTATATGGACAGGAAAGGAATGGAGGGTTATGGGCTGAGTGCAGGTCGGTGGGACTAGGTGAGAGTAAGCATTCGGCACGGACTAGAAGGGCCGAGATGGCCTGTTTCTGTGCTGTAATTGTTATATGGTTATATAACATTACGGAATAGGGACTGGCCATTCGGCCCACAATGTTGTGCTGAACCAGCTAAAATGCAAATCAAAAACCCAGACACTAATCTCTCCTATCTACACAATGTCCGTATCCATCCATGTGTCTATCCAAGCCTCTCTTTAAAGCCTCTAATGTATTTGCCTCCACCACCATATCAGGCAGCACATTCCAGGCATCCACCACTCTGAGTAAAAACTTTACCCTCACACCCCCTCTGTACTTACCCCCTTCACAATCAACGGATGCCCTCTATCGATGCTGTTCATAATCTTATAAACTTCTGCCAAATCCCCCCTTAGCCTCTGCTGTTCCAGAGAATGCAACTCAGGTTCATCCAGCTTCTCCTGATAGCACTTGCTCTCTGAACCATGGACGTGAACTTTTGAACTTTGCAATTGGCAAAGTCAAGTCTATTCTTTAGGGGCACATGAAAGCTCATTATAAAAAGGCAAAGGATTCTACCAGCTTCTAATCAAACCAGAAGCCTGCGCTATCAAGCATCTCCTGTCTCACTTAGATCATGGCGTATGGGGCCTACTGACCTCATCAGCCACCTGATTACACACAGAGCAGGAAACAGGTCAATCTTGGCTGCTAAGAAGTAGTGTGATTTGCTTTAGCAACCTCCTTTTCCATTTACTTTCAGTGACTCAACGATTGTGGGTGCAAAGAAACGCAATCAAACTCAGAAATCAGCCATTCAGCCCATTGTATCTCTGCAGGCTCATTGAAACAAGTATTTAATTTATAGCAACTGGAAGTCAAATACTGCAGGAATCTGGTGATAACAGAAAAAACAGCAGTCAGTTTCTCTCTCCACCAATGCTGCCTTCATTCAATTTACACTATTCTTTCCTCATTCTTGCAATACATTTTCCGTTTAACATTCTATCCAAGATCCTTTGAAAGGTACAGTACTGTTAAATCAGTTTCTATTCATTCAAGTAGAACATGCGAGACATGTAAACCATGTCCAAGCAACCGAGGGTTTCGGCCCCAGTCGTCAACTGCACTTAAATCCATGGATTCTGCCTGGCCTGCAGAATTCCTTCAGCATTTTGTGTGTTTTGCTCGAATTTCCAGCATCTGTAGATATTCTCTTGTTTGTGTTTTTCAAACTATGTCCAGTGTGGGAAACATGTGATCCTCATTTCTTTCCTTGTTTTGGCCAGTCATACACCCACATTTTCAGCATATAGGAGGGAGATTGAAAATCTGTCTGAGTGGTGCCCCAACAATAACCTCTACCTCAATGCCACCAAGACCAAGGTGCTGATTATTGAGGAAACCAGAGGTCCATGAGCCAGTCCTCATTGGGGAAATCAGAGTTGGAGAGGGTCAGCAACTTTAAATTCCTTGGTATTATCGTTTCAGAGGACCTGTCCTGGGCCCAGCACATAAGTGCAATTATGATGAAAACAGCAGCATCTCTACTTCCTTAGAAGTTTGTGAAGTTTTGACATGACATCTAAAACTTTGATAAACTTCTGTAGATGTGTGGTGGAGAGTATATTATCTCATGGCCAGCTATGGAAACACCAATGCCCTTGAACAGAAAGTCCTACAAAAAATAATGGATACAGCCCAGTCCATCACAGCCCTGCCCTCCATTGAGCACATCTACACAGAGCTCTGGTGCAGGAAGACAGCATCCACAATCAGGAACTACCACCACCCAGGTCAAGCTCATGCTTGCTCTCAGAAAGGTAGTACAGGAGCCTCGGGATTCATAACAGCAGGTTCAGGAACAGTTACTACCCCTCAACCATTAAGCTCTTGAACCAGTGGGGGCAACTTCACTAGCCCCATCACTGAACTGTTACTCTCTGTATACCCCTGACTGTTGCCACCCCCAGCTCCAATCTGCTAATTAAATTTGCCCTGACATAGTGGTGTCAAGAAAACAACCTCTCCCTCAATGTTGCAAAGACAAAGGAGCTGGTTGTGGACTACAGGAGGAATGGAGACAGGGTAACCTTGTTTTATGTCAATGGGTCTGGGGTTGAGAGGATGAACAGCTTTGAAATCCTCAGCATCCACATCACCGAGGATCTCACGTGGTCTGTACACACCAGCTGTGTGGTGTAAAAAGCACAACAGCACCTCTTTCACCTCAGACGGTTGAAGAAATTTGGTATGGGACCCCAAATCCTAAGAACTTTCTACAGGGGTACAATTGAGAGCATCCTGACTGGCTGCATCACTGCCAGGTATGGGAACTGTACCTCCCTCAATCGCAGGACTCTGCAGAGAGTGGTGCGGACAGCCCAGCGCATCTGTAGATGTGAACTTCCCACTATTCAGGACATTTACAAAGACAGGTGTGTAAAAAGGGCCTGAATGGTCATTGGGGACCCGAGTCGCCCCAACCAGAATCTATTCCAGTTGCTACCATCTGGGAAATGGTACCGCAGCATAAAAGCCAGGACCAACAGGCTCAGGGACAGCTTCTTCCACCAGGCCATCAGACCGATTAATTCATGCTGATACAATTGTATTTCTATGTTATATTGACTATCCTGTTGTACATACTATTTATTATAAATTGCACATTTAGACAGAGACGTAAAGATTTTTACTCCTTGTGTATATGAAGGATGCAAGTAATAAATTCAATTCATTTCAATGTTTAATGACCATTCATTTTATGTTCCCAATATTTATTGCTTATCTACTTATCATCACTAATTCTTTATTTTGTTTGTATTTGCACAGTTTGTCTTTTGCACACTGGTGGGTTGTTAGTCCTGTTGGGTGTGGTTTTTCAATGATTATATTATGGTTCTTGGATTTACTGAGTATGCCCTCAAGAAAGCAGTTCTCAGGGTGACATATATGTACTTTGATAATAAATTTACTTTGAACCTCGACTTAATACTGGCAGTGGAAGCTGTTTTTGTATCAAACAAAATCTCTTCTTTTCAAAAAAAAAATTGAAGATTTTTATTGAATCTTCTCTCAGATTTTGTTTGCAGGGAGCATGCGTTCAACAAATGGCCGGTTCAGTATTGTTTTTACTGGGAAAAAAAGGATTACAGTCAGGCTGACGCATTATTGGTTTCCACAGCTTTCCGCACCCAACCACATTGCTGGACACACGACAGGAACGTCACAGAAATAATGTAAACTAGAGGATGCCTTCCGGCCCCACCATCCCGGCTACAACTGGTAAAAAGAGATGATCCTAAATATGTCAAGTAAAAACAGGAAATGCTGGAAATACTGAGCGGGGCTGGTGACCTGCGGAAAGAGAATTAGAGTTAACTTGTCAGGTCTAAGACTCTTCCTCAGATCTGCTTTGATTTACCACATCTGCAGTTTTATCCCCTAAATAATTAGATGAGCTTGTTTTTGTTGCAATTCGGTAGTTCTGCCACCACCCTCGACCGTTTAGCGATACTGTACATACAAGATGTTTTGAGTTTATATCAGGGTCTGGGGCCATCGACTGTTTATCCCTCTCCATAGATGCTGATTGACATGCCAAGTTCTCCCAGCAGTTCCTCAAGATTTCCAGCACCTGCAGAATCCCTTGTAATCATTATTGGTATTAACTTTTTTTTTAAAAAAATCCAGATTTGTTGAATTGGGTGGATTTAAATTTCAGACAACTCTGAGGCATTGCTGCTGTACGTCGGGGTAGTTGACATCAGCCCTCACTTTTCTCCAGCAACAATCCTCAACAAGTTCATCAATCCAATCGTCGAGAGTTTTCGATGATTCAGAACAAAAGCCCTTGGAAGTACTTTGCATATCACAGGTCAAGGCGGGGTTAGGCAGCGTATAAATGATCCAAAGAACGACTGTAGATCAGTTCTGCTCTCATTCACGTCATTGCAATGGGAAAAAAAACTTCGTCGCCGCCACACGAAATGCAGCCCAGATACCTGGACGGAGCTCCGTACCCGGCTTTCATCCCGTATCCTCGAGCCCTTCACCCGGCTCCGTCTTCTTGTCCGGACACCACACGCCAGGCGGAGTCTCCTGTCAAGAAGCGGCCCTTCACGGTTGAGTTCCTGCTATCCAATTCTCCCCCGAAGGTCGGGCGCAGGCAACCCTCGGTGTGTCATGTACCCGTATATCCCGAGGCTGGGTGCGGGGATTATCCTGTTCCCGGGAATTATCCCGTTCTCTTCCAAGGTGCAGGATACAGAGGGCCGCTTTACAGCGCGTGGTGGAATATGTACTGTCCAGGTAAGCGTTTGGTCTTCTGTCTTATTCAAGGGCGCGGGCGGGTACATTGTTATATGCGCATCTTATAATTGTTTTCCCTGATACTCTGCCTGCACCGTTTATGATTCAACTGTGGATATCATTGGATGGACTATTGGTCAGAGATGAAACGACACGATTTTTGAAACTCCGTAATTCGTGTAACTTTTGAAATAACAGCCAACAAACGCTGGGATCGGACACCATCTCGGATGAGAAATAGTTAATCGTTTCAGTGTAAGACCTTGTACTTTGATAAGGGCCTCCAGCCCAAAACATTAGCTAGAGACACGAGGGAATGCAGTCCGGAGCGACAGATAAGGTAGTGGAGAAATGTCGACTTCATTTCCTTCAGGGATTCTGCCTAACCCGCTGAGCTCCTGCAGCATCTTGCGTGTTGAAACATAAACGTTTATTATCTGGACTGCATGTTCCACATTTCCAGCATCTGCAGTTTATTTTTGCCCGCCGGAGCGTTGCCAATGTTTGCGAAATAGTAACCTCTCTCTCTCTCATACACATACAGGCTGGAGAGCCGGCCTGCCTGTTACGACCCACTCGATTCCGGTGATAGATCGCAAGGCAAAGCGTTTCAGGGCTATCTTCACTCAGGAGCAGTTAGCTGTCTTGGAGAGCGAGTTTAAGAAACACCATTATATAATCGGCCCTCAGAGAGTGGCCTTGGCTTCCGCCCTGGGATTGACCGTCCTCCAGGTAAACAAAAAGCTTCAGCGAACCCCAGCATCTTAGAAATCACAAGCCATCTTTTTAAAGCGATCCCTCCTCCCACAACACCCTCTCCTAATTGAGTCAGCGCACTCTGCTTTAACTCTGTGTTACCCTTTATTACAGGTGAAAGTCTGGTTCCAGAACAGGCGGATCAAATGGAAAAAGGAAGTCGAAAAAAGTCAGCAGGTTAAAACTGCAGGGAGCGAGTCCCGAGGCAAGAACGAAGGTGCAGCCGCCGAGGACGTTTCCACCACCGAGCGACTCTCAAGCGATCTCTCCAAAAACTAGAAGCTCCCGGTCTGCTAAATCTGTTGCGTTGGCTCCGGGGCTCTTTAGAAGGCGTCCTAGTTGTAATGTTTTTTTTTATGATATAACGAAAGACAAAAACTTGCTAAACAAGACTGATGGCATTGTCAACCTTTCCCTCCGTTTTATGGAGAAGCTGATTGTATAAAACACGGACTGACCTCACTCGCCAACATTGCTTAGACTTTCGCTGTGGGATCCATATGCGACGGGTTTACCAGCGGCGCAAACGTTGCGGTAATAAACTGGAATTGACAGTTATTAAAACGTCATCGCATGTGATTGTATCTTATCAGAGTTCCGATGGCGGTGTCAATAATTAAAGTAGCTGATCCATCGGAAGTCGCTCTTTGCGCAGCTGTTCTACCAGCCCCCGAGCGGGGTAAGGCAACGAAAGAGCTCTGGAGACGGCAAGGGAAGAGACTTATTTCTCCAGATTCAGCGACGGTGCATGAAAATTCACTGAATGTAGGAACTCGATGTTCCCACTTTTCAATATCCCTCAATGACACTGATTTTCAGATCAAGAACAAATCGACATTAGCCAATGAGAGGATAGGTGGGATGCTGGGGCTCCAGCTCTTGGTAAATTTGAGGACATATCCTTCTGTTTCAGAACTGGTGCAAGTGATGATGATCAGAATCTTTGAACTTTCTTGCCAAATGATAAACTTCTGTTTTGAGGATGGATGGCTTGAATCAATAAAACACTGTAATGTTAAATAAAAGAGATGCTGGAAATACTCAGAAGTCAAGTCAACCACAACACCGCGAGAAATGTTTAACCCCTGTGTCAGGTCCATGACCTTCTAGATGTACAGCATTTGAAGTATTTTTGCAATTAATTTATACAGACCCTAATCACTGCCTACACTTGCCTTGCTTTACCCGAATGCCATATATACTCGGTAAAAATCCTGATTTCATCTGCAAAATCTCCTCTAATAAAACATAAATTGTACTTCACATGGAAGAAACTAGGGCATTTTCAATTTACAAGCCCAGCCTTGTTAACAGGGGTGTTAAGCACCTTGGAAGGTTTTCCCGTTTTAAACGTGTAACAAAGCAATCAGATTCTTATATTAGACGGTTCCGATCCTTGCTCAGGCAGGAGTTAATTCTAGCCATAACCAAGCTGTTCGTCACATTAGATTTAATTTGTATCAGGTGATAGTCATTAAGGCAGTTCACTCTTCTTAGGCAGTGGAATGATTACTGGTCTTTTGAAATAGGTGGGAACTCCAAATCACAGGATTTCATTTCTTTTTCCGATCAGTGTCAGGCTCCGTTTTCGCACACGCCAGCCTTTCCTGAAGACACTTACCCAGCTCAGCGAGCTGTGGCCACCGCTGCCCTGGGGAAGGGGTCCTGCTCTCCACACTGCCGCTACATTACATTAATCAGTGTAATTACTGATATAATAGCCCAGATTTATTCCCTGGTAAATCACATGGAAGATTATATGAGCATGCTTTATATGGCATCAGTGCTTGACAGTATATTGTGAACTGTGTAACAGTGGAAGATGAATGCAACTAAGGTCTCTGAAAGTTGGATTGTATTTGTGGCCTAGAAGTTTTTAGCCTTTGTCTGAAAGCTATTAATTCAGTCCTTGTTATTGATGTAAATGCAACAAAATGCCAATCAAATGCAACAAAATGCCAATCAAATGCAACATTTTGCTGGAGGAACTCAACAAGTTGAGTAGGAAAGGAATCATTGATGTTTTGGGATCAAAATTCTGTATCTGACAATCAAGTGGGTGTTTTTGCCCTTATTTTCGGCTTTCATTGTGTTACATAACCAGCTACAAAAAATGAACAAGGTTGTGTCCTATCTAGCAAATCTTCGCCACTTCCCACTCCCATTCCCCCCCAAACACACACAATGTGCTCCCTGTGTAGTTGGCCCTCTCTGGCTACTGGAACACCTGAAGATCTCAACATTACTTTCTGCAATTTTTGGTGCTCATCAAGCCTTGACCTTTCACAAGTACTTTGTCCCATGCTGCCCCTCCTCAATATAGACAGCACACAAAGCAGGACTTTGGTCCCATCAGTTCCTGAACTCTGGCCCCAGGTGCCTGCGGTCCAAGGTCCCCACCCCAAAAAAAGGCAAGCTAGAATAAGGGTCTCAAACAGAAACATCAACTGTCCATTGCTTTCCATGGATGCTGTTTGACCCACTTTGTGTGTTGTTCCAGTCTGTATTCTCTTGTATATCCAGCATCCATTCACACTGGCTTTTCACTAACTCCTTTTTATTTTCTCCATGTTTCTATTAACTGTCTCCAGTTTCTACCTCTCACTGACACACCAGCAATATACTTTCATAAGGCAACTACTTTACCAAACTGCATGTCTTTGTGATATAGGAGGAAACTGGGGAGATCCACTTAGTCACAGGGAGAACGTGCAAACTCTTGTTTGAATCAGCTGTGCCCCTCTGCCAATCTCTTTAATTTGCTTGATTTGACTTAAATCCATTTATCTATAACCTACTACTCTCCTTCAGAACCATTCCTTTCAAGAGTATTGAATTAGAGAGGTCACAGTATTAGTTTTCATATGTATGCTAAAGACCCCCAACTTTCTAGCAAATTATCATATAGCTTGTCCAACAAATACTTAAGAAAAAACTAGGAAGACAAATTAATTCACTTATTGTCGATACAGATTCAATTCCTAGCCATCCATTACTTAGAATACCAATCACAGAAACAGATCATTTGGCCAAAGCATGCTATTTATAATGTTGCACTTTCTTATATCTTCTCAGCCTATTAGTGTATTAATCTGTTGCCTTCTTTCTTTTATGCACTTATTTAGTCTCTGCCCTTTAATGCTTCAGAGTAAATTGCCTCAACACATCCTGTGACAGCAAGCTCCATATTATTATCACTTCAATTAAAGAAGTTTCTTTCAAATTCCTTAAAGGACACCTAAGTGAGCGTCTTTACTGATGGCCTGAAAGGTTTTCCCCAGAAGCAGAAACACTCTTTCAATAGTTTACTGAAGCCTTTTAAAATTTTAAAGCTCTCTGTCCAGTTATCCCTCTGCCTTACTCTTCCAGGAGAAGAGACCCACCCTGCTTACTATTTCCTGACATGTAAACTCTTGCATTTAGTCATTGTCCTTGTAAATCATCTCTGCATCCTCTTCAATGTTTCTATATCATTTGTGTAATTTGATGAACAGACTACATACAGGTTCATTACAGGTTTGACTTAACAGTCCATTCTCTATTTTTCAGGTCAATGCATTGAAAAATCATTGCATTTTTCTTATGCCTTCTCCCTGGTATTGGCCTGTGGTTGAACCAGAAGTTGATATTGTGTTTAACCCCCAGACCAAATTTATGACAGTGTATTTTTATACCATTAAAAGCTGCAATTTTCACCTTTATATATTGCTTGACTCCACTCATGCCTCTGGTCATTTGTTTTTGAACTTCTAATCATGTCTTTGGTACAACCAGACTTGACTCTTCCAATGCACAGCTCGTCAGCCTACTTATTATTCTCTGGAACCTGAATTTTTACCCATGTCTTAACTTGTGGCAACCTTTGTTCACCCATCTTTTCTGCATTTGCTACGATATGTTGGCCTCCCTTCAGCTACATCTCAGTTTTAGCATTCTCAGTCGTATCTACAAAAAAAAGATTTAACCACTGTTAATCTCTGTGCTTGTCCCTTTCTTGCCTCTTGCACAGTCCAATGTTATTAGCTATCATTGACAGCTGTGCCTTTAGAACCAAGCTCTGGAACTCCCTCCTCAACCTCTCTTTCCTTTCTGAGGATTCTCCTTAAATGTGCTCTCCCTAATCCACTGCCTAAACCACTTCTCAAGTCATTGCTGTGAATACTTCACAGAGCAGACAGCATGCCTGAAGAGCAGAGGAATGTTGATGAGAAACCATTGAGTTAAAATGTTAACTGTCTTTTTCCATAGGTGCATCCTGAGCTCTTCATTGTTTCTCATATTTTATTTTGAATACCCAGATTCTGCCATGAATTGCTTTTGTTCCTTCTTATGTGGCCTACTGTTTAATTTTGTTAGACGTTGCTCCTAAGAAATGCCTTGTGACAATTTGCTGTGTTAAACATGTTATATAAATACAAGCTGTTGTTGTAGATCCCTTCTTGGTAGAGCAAAGATTTTCATTCCTCATGTCCAAGTGGTGACAATTTAAGCCTGTGTTTTGCATGACTTGTTTAATCATCTATTACCAAATATGGCTTGGTTCCATCACAGAATTATGATACAGCATAGGACTGAAGGATGCCACACTTTGCCTGACCAATCTTCGCGACAGGGAACCAGTCATAGCAGAGATTGCGCTTCTTTGTAAATACCAATGAGTGCTACAAGTTTTCCCATCAAGTATGATTCAGTTTCCTTTTGAAGTTGCTTTTGCTTTGACTTCTACTACCATTCAGAAAACATATTCTGGATAAACATGGTTTGCTTTGTACAGGAAATAATACAAAGCTCACAAATTCTTTTGCCAGATGGTTTAAACCAAAAATAGTAATGAAAACAACGGGAAATGTTGGAAATCTGAAATCAGAATCTGCAGTATACACTCAGCAGGACTGACAGCGTCTGTGGAGAGAGAAACGCAATTGTATCTTTGACTTGAAATATTTCTCCAATCCTTTGATGTAACTGGTCATATACAATTCTATATCCCTGCATCATCAGGAAGTCTTTGCTGTGTTCACCCAAAAGCTTTGACGTATTTGTGAATGTAATGTGTCAGACTTAGACATAGTATTCCAATTAAAGTTTAACACATAATTGATAAATGTTCATGAAAACTCCCTCAGGTATAAATTCATAGATCCTGACACTGTCCTGTCACCTTCAAATACATTTTAAATACACCTTCTGATTTATCTTGGCCAGAAACATTGACTGTTTACTCTTTTCCATAGATGCTGCCGAGCCTGCTGGGTTCCTACAGCATTTTGTGTGTGTTGCTTTGGATTTCTGATAAAACATTCATTTTAAAATTGTACCAATGTATGCTATTCCTTGTTGACTATTGTCAAGGTTACCCGGTGTTCTATATCTTCCACAGAGGTCAAGGATAACATCAGCATCCTTTGTACAACCTACACTTAAATCCTTTGACACACCTCTAACAATGTTTAAAAATATCATGAATGGAGATATACAAAATCAGGGTATTCTTCTCATGAGAGGACTAATTCTTTCAGCATATGTAGTTGTTTCTGGGATGTATTTAGATGGAGGTGCAAGTGATCACAGATAGAAGTCAGCATTGTTAGAGCAGATGGGGATATCAAGGAGAATACCTGATCTCAGCTGCAATCACCAGGATGTTAGTGGTGGCAACCAAAATATTTGGAATCACATGGGCTGTCTACAAACTTGATGGTAATTATAGGAAGAACAGATACAAATGTCTTGACAGAGAAATGGTATGTTCACTGTCAGAGGCTGGGTGTTTCAGGATACCATGAACAGTGTACAGAAAAAGCAGAACACAACACCCCAACTCAGGCTCTTACCTGGAACATTGACTTACAATTTTTGCCTCAATCAATGCTGCTTTTCTTCTGTTTTTATTATAGGTTCAAGACTGCATCTGCAGTCTTTTTATGATCAGTAAGCTGCAAAGGGTTGTAGGCTCAGAATGGTCCACTATGGGAACAACTCTCCCAACCAGGGACAACATTTTCAATAGGCAGTTCCTGACGAAGCGGGCATGCACCTTTAAAGGATAGTCACCATCCAGAACATGCCCTTTTCTCATTTCTACAATCATAGAGGCTGGAAAGCCTGCACTCAATGTTTTAGGATTAGCTTCTTCCCTTGTGTTGTCAGATTTCGCAACAGTCTATAAATTTGAATGCTAGCTGATTGTTGCTATCTTACGCAATATATTTATTTATACTCATAGTAAATATGCCTTGTATTATACTGTTGCCGTAAAGCAACACATTTTGCACTATATATCATTGCTAATACCGTACAACTAAACCAGATTTATATTCTGATTGGGCATAGGTGATAATTTAATAGATGTGGAGAAAGTAATTGACTGGGTAACGTCAATGGATGTGGGGCTTTGTAGACAAGTGGAGTGGTCTAGCCAGATTTGTGGTTAGCAGCTCTTCTCATTTCCAGGGCTTGAGGCTGCTCAGTTGGTGTGTAATTCAAGTTTTTGTGGAACATAGTCAAGTTCTGGCGTGGATGAGGGGTTCACCGACTGTGGCAAGGCCTTTGATCAAGAGGTCAACAGAAGCTCTTGGTGAATCAAGAGACAGGAAATCACACAGAGACAAAGAGGTACTGTTGTTTGGTGAGCTACCTTACAGAGCCTGAGAACTACTCTGTGTATCTCCCTTTTTCCTGTTCCCTAGCCTATAACTATCAAACCTTAGGCCATTATTCCCCAGAAATTTAGTGACCAGGTATATGGACAAATTTAAGGTGGGGGTTATGTGGGATGCAGGGTTTAAGGGCCAGCACAACATTGTGGGCCGAAGGGCTTGTACTGTGCTATGTTCTCCCTCCTCCAATTCAATTCTCCACCTTCAATCTGCATATCCTGTTTCCATAAACTTTCTAAAATCCAAAAGAGGGATACCCTGGTAGACTTATTGTGCCTCTGTCCCTTGTGGAACTCTTACAACTCCCCTCCTTCCCGATTCTTTTACTCCCTTCTACTTCCCACATCAGAATACACAAAAAATCGTTGCAAATATGACATTAAAACACAAAAGGGTGGTGATACTCATCAAGACAGGCTGCTTGTTTGGGGGAAAGGCTATATAATTCCAAATGCCTGTCTTTTCTCCTCCTTGTTATTCAGATGCCGTGGACACTGTGTCACTTCCAAGAACCCAGACGGTCAATACACAAACGCACAGGGCTGAGAACCTAGCTCCAGACAGCAAAATAAATTCTTGATGTGATTGATGGCTTTTGTTTCATTTAAACGTAATGAGCGATTTGCGTTTAATAGTCGATGGAGATCATCATTTTCACATCATTGTACGCAATCACCTGGAAGGAGTTCCTTGCATTTTCTTCCTTGGGACTTCAAAGTCCCCCGCTCAGTAGCCGCGGAGCGTTCCTGAATATTAATCAGCCCCATTCAACTGGGGCTCAGAAACAACAGAAGTTAGGCAGGTCTTAACTTGAAACTGCGAAGTGATTTATCCGAGCAAAACACTTGAAGCAGCAAAAAAAAAGGAAATAATTTGGAAGAACCCGCGAAGACCTCAAAATAACAGTGACATCCAAACCAGAAGTGAATAAATTGGTATTGGTGTATTAACGTCACATGTCCCGAGATGTAGTGAAGAGCTTGTCTTAGATACTGTTTATACATTCAATTATTACCTGGTAAATTGAGACAGATTAAGGTAAAACAATAACAGTAATGTGTAAAAAGTATCGAAAAAAGATAATGCGGGTGAACGATAAATAGCGAGATCATAACATGGTAAATCCTGCAAAATGGTCAGCTCTGAACTTTTCAGATAACAATTTCCTTCATTGCTTTCCACAATGAAAGACTGAATTAAAATCAAATTTCAGGTGGTTGTAATCCCTTTCAAACCATACTGGATTCTTGACCTCAGCAACTGGCTTCGACAACGTAACTTCCCTAATAATAGAACGATCAAAACATCGCAGCAGGCAATGTCTCTCGTCTATGTTATCCGAAGAGGAATTACAGATTCATTTATGCCTGGCATTGCTTGGCTGATAAACTGGAGGACTACAGGCACGTGTTTTGTTTCGAATAACGACCCTTTATATTAATCTAATTAACAGCTTTTTAAAAGCAATGACGAGGAGTTGACTGTGGGCTTTTGATGGGACCTGGCCTTGATATCCAACAAGTCACAACAGGTTTAAATCAGACGAGGTCTATCAGAGAAATTACAAAAAAACAGCGTAAAGAGCTGCTCACCCAAAAATATAAACAGGAACTGCTGCTTATACCCAGTAGGTTATATCACATGCATGCGTCAAGATTGTGAAATTCAAGAGCATCATACGATAGAAAAAGGGGACGGGAATTCGGCCCCTCACGCCACTGCGCCTCCATTCAATACAATTAAAGTTGTTTTTTTACGTCAATGGCCCTTGTTAACCCTAGGCGCCTGGGAATGATCCTCCATAGACACCTGGGGTGGAAATTTCTAAGGATGTATTGTACTCTGTCCTCACCGCCCAATCTCCTGAGGCTCGCGTTCCCACTCCCTCCTCTTGTTCAAGAGGCGGCGAGACTCGTCTCCCAGGGTGTAATCTGCATAGGGGGTCAGCTGGGAAATGGTGAGATGGGACAGATGGGATGTCCACAGGGATATTGGAGACTTGGGTAGGAGGACATTGATTTGGTGGCAGTTAATAGCAATCTACCTCAGCGCCCTAATTAAAAGTGTTCATTGGACGGTCACCTCAATAATATAGCTATTTTGTATAAAATCAGGATGTGTAAAGATGGGGGTGAATGAACATACCCCAGGAAAGAAGTACAGAATACCAGAGGGCATGGGTTTAAGGAGAGATTTAAAAGTGACTTGAGGGACATCCTCATCCAGTGGGTAATGCACTTACAGAGTCAGAGAAAAGTACAGCAGAAAACAGCCCCTTCGGCCCATTTAATCCACGCCTAAACCATTTAAACTGCCTACTCCCATGGACCTATAGCTCTCCATACCCCTACCATCCACATACCTATCCAAACTTTGCTGTAATGTTGAAATCGATCCCGCGTGCTGACAGCTCCTTCCACAATCTCACAGCCCTCTGAGTGAAGAGATTCCCCTCATTTCCCCCTTTATGCATTTCACCTTTCATCCTTAACCCATGACCGCTGGTTGTCTCTCCACCCAACCTCAGCCGGAAAAGCCTACTTGCATTTACTGTATCTATACCCCACATTATTTTGTATATCCCTATCAAATCTCCCCTCAATATTCTATGTTCTAAGGAAAGGTTATGGAACAAACTGTCAGAGAAAGAGGTTGAAGCAGATAAAAGGTAGAGGGAAAGGTAGTGTGCAAATGGGTCTAACAATTGGCACCATGGTCTGTATTGATAAATTGGGCTGAAGGGCTTTTATCACTGTATGACTCTGCTAGGTCTGGGACCTGCTAAGTGGCTCCTTCTCCTAAAGTGCTCTGAGATCTGGCCTTGTTTCTGAGCAGCCAGTGGCCACAGTCTTCTTGATGAAGCTGAAAACCTTGTGCCTCAAATGTGATGGAAACTTAGGTTGGCAATACATCAATGCAATGTGTCTGGGGCTGCCATCCTGGACACAGTTTAGGTTCTCCAGAATTTCTAAGCCAGGATGTTTGGCAGAGTTTCTACATGGTTTGGTGTATTGAGTTGGGATTAGTTTCCATACCCATAGTAAAGTTCAATGCCGTGAGAATTTACTGGTTTGAATCTTAGGATGAGAACTGCTTTGTTATGGAAAGTGTGAGTAAATTGGCCTGTAATTTCTCTTAAGGTATTTCTGTTGTTATTATAAATCGACCCATGGTATGAGCAATTATGTAATCTCACTATTGACAGAATTGAAGAAACGTTCCAATATAAAGGGGTTTGTTCAGCTCATTGAGCCTGGGGGTGATAACGTCATGTTGGAATAAACTGAATCCTGTGGGTGGCAGGTCAAAGATGATTTTTTTTAAAGTATGTTTGTGTAAAATGAAACATTTTACCATTGGAACTTAGATATTAGGATGGTGCCAAGATTGCCTACGGTTAGAATTTCTTATTTATTCTTTTTTTGGGTGAAGCCTAGTGCATACTGTCCATTGCAAATTGCTTCAGAGAAGGTGTTATCGAGTCCCCTTCTTGAGTCACTGACTTCCTTGGTGACAATACTCCCACTGTGCTGTTGGGTCAGAAGGTCAGAGATGTCCTTCAAAAGTATCATTTTATCCTGCATATCATTATGTCTTGGGTGTTATTGGGGTAGCATTCATGCAGACAGTTGAAGAATGCAATTACAATATGGACATTAACAGAAGGTAGAAATGCTCTGAGGTGAGTCATTTGCTTTGGAATACACAACCGCTGCCTTTCTCTGATGGAGATGCCACTGTTTAGATTGGAGGAGGGTTGGGTGGGGGGGGGGGGTGGTTGCTGCTATGATGCTTTGAATGTGTTTTTCTGGCCAAAGAGAGAGTTCATGGTGATAAGATTGTACTCCATTTGAGTTGACATTGCCAATCCCTTCCTTTCCTATGGCGCTTGTCCTGAACTCAAAGTCCCAACCAACGCTTGCATTGAAGAGAATTATTTTATCCTCTTTGGGGATGTTCAGTCTAGGTAAGCACAGAAGACCTCTTTTTATATACATATGTGAGACCAGAGTTGGTGCATAAGCATCTGATTGTTGGCAAGCACCATCATGAGATGCTCCCTTGATCCCCACAGGAAGATCAAGGCGTTGTCTTCATTGCAAATCCAACAACCATTGGATCTTGGGCTCATCAGCTGCCTTTCCTCTCTAGAAGAAGGTGTAGCCACCTTCCTCCTCCCTGAGTTGCTTTCATCTGCCAGATGGATTTCAGGAAGTGCCGCGAGGTCAATCTGGTTACTCTTCGGTTCTCTGATGAGGATCACTTTTCCTCTCTGATCCAGTGTGCACATTCCAGGCTTCAAGGGTCATGTTCCTTTGTTGCATATGGTGGCCCCTCTAGACACAGTAATCCAGTCAGGAGCTTTCAAGACAGGCTATTATTAGAACACACACAAAATGCTGATGGAACACAGCAGGCCAGGCAGCATCTATAAGGAGAAGCGCTATCAACGTTTCAGGCCGAGACCCTTCAAAACGTCGACAGTACCTCTCCTATAGATGCTGCCTGGCCTGCTGTGTTCCACCAGCATTTTGTGTGTGGTGTTGTTTGAATTTCCAGCATCTGCAGATTTCCTCGTGTATGCTATTTTTAGAACACCTTTTCCAGCCCCTTCCTGAGTGGGGTGAGCAGAGTGGATCCTGAATAGGGCCTCTCCATCATGGGTGCAGCTGCCAAAGGGATCTTTCTGCCTTAATCCAAGAGCCCAGCGACTGAATCAAACGCTCACGTTCATGGCTAGGAGTTTCCAGACCTCAAAGGCTGCCTAACTCATTTCTCCCCAAACAGATCCTTTACTCCCAGTTGAAGGAAGATCAGTGAGACTCTGGTGGGCAAAGGAAATGCTTCAAAGATAATATCAAAATTAGCCTGAAGAAACGTTACATCTAAAAACTGGGAAAACCTTGCACTCAGTAGATACACCTGGAGAAAATCTGTTCGAGGGAGCCATACTACATGAGAGCAACTTCTGCTGTGCTGCAGCAAACAAGCGGCTGCCGCAAGAGGAGAGACTGAATAACCAAAGGACCCAACCACTAACTCATGTCCACGGAGCACTACAACCCCTGAGGACCCCCCCGATAGAAAACCCTTTAGGTGAGAATCATACCAAACTCGACTGATTGCATCACTACTTTCTCTGAATACTCTGCGGTTTCAGTATTTAAGTGGCTGGTCCAGACAGATTCTGACCAGGATGTTGAAGAAGGGCAATCAGAGATGGTGATATTATTGACCATCAGAGAGATAGTTAGACACTTTCCTTGGGGGGGGGGGGAAGGGAAGACAGATTTGCTTGTTGGAGATGATCATTACCTGACACTTATGTGACATCAGAGTTATTTGCCACTTCTCGACCCATTAGATTAGATTAGATTCAACTTTATTGTTATTGTGCCGAGTACAGATACAAAGCCAAATGAAATGCAGTTAACACACACAAAATGCTGGTGGAACACAGCAGGCCAGGCAGCATCAATAAGGAGAACCACTGTCGATGTTTTGGGCCGAGACCCTTCGTCAGGACTAACTGAAAGGAAAGATAGTAAGAGATTTGAAAGGGGGAAGGGGAACTCCGAAATGATAGGAAAAGACAGGAGGGGGTGGGGAGAAGCTGAGCAGGGAAGGTGATTGGCAAAAGGGATACAGAGCTGGAGAAGGGAAAGGATCATGGGATGGGAGGCCTAGGGAGAAAGAAAGGGGGAGGGGAGCACCAGAGGGAGATGGAGAACAGGCAAAGCGTGATGGGCAGAGAGAGAAAGAAAAGGGGAGGGGGAAATAAATAAATCAGGGATGGTTTAAGAAGGGGAGGAGGGGCATTAACAGAAGTTAGAGAAATCAATGTTCATGCCATCAAGTTGGAGGCTACCCAGACGGTATATAAGATGTTGTTCCTCCAACCTGAGTTTGGCTTCATCTTGACAGTATAGGAGGCCACGGATAGACGTATCAAAATGCTACTGAAATGCAGTTAACATTTAACCAGAAATGCAAAGAATAGTGTTATTTACAAAATAACTGCGAATAAAAAGTAAGTTCTACAGCATACAAATATGAAAGTATTAACACAGTACAATGTTGCTTAGCTTTGTGATGTGAGGTTCAGCAGGGTCACAGCCTCAGGGAAGAAGCTCTTCCTGTACCTGCTGGTGTGGGAGCGGAGGCTCCTGTAGTGCCTACTGGATGGGAGGAGAGCAAAAAGTCCACAGTTAGGGTTAGGTGCATCCTTGATAATGCTTTTCGCCCTGTCCAGGCAGCGTTTATGGTAGATGTTCTCAATGGTGGGCAATTGGGTGCCGATAATCCACTGGTCAGTTTTCACCACCTGCTGGAGTGCTTTGCGGTCCGATACGGGACAATTGCCATCCCACACTGAGATGCAGCTGGTGAGTCTGCTCTCAATGGTACAGCGGTAAAAGTCCGTCAGTATCCTGGGACAGAGGTGAGATTCCTTGATACTCCGCAGCAAATAAAGGTGCTGTTGCGCCTTTTTGATCAGGATGGAGGAGTTCAGGGACCAAGTGAGACCATTGGAAATGTCGACACCAAGGAATTTGAAGCTTGATACACGCTCCACTACAGCTCTGTTGATGTAGATGGGGACGTTGGTGTGGCTCCTAGCATGCCTGAAGTCCACACTGATCTCCTTGGTCTTCTGGGTGTTAAGGGCCAGGTTGTTGTCGGCACACCACGTGGCCAGGTGCTGGACCTCGTCCCTGTAAGCCGTCTCGTCATCCCCCCTGATCAGACCAACCACCGTGGTGTCATCTGTGAACTTGATGATGGTGTTAGAACCATGTACAGGAACGCAGTCATAGGTGAAACCTATCAGGCCTTAGTGATACCTGAATCATGTGATAAATTTCTGAGGAGTCACCAATGGAAGAGAGCATCAAGTACTCAACAGCAAACATGCCCACTTTTAAACTTCAGATGGAAGAAGAGGTTTTCATGAAGCAGCTGAATCTGACTGGGCCTGGCTCACTGTCCTGAGGAACTCCTCTAATAATGTCCTCTGGCTGAGATCACTGACCTCCAATAAACATTACCTTTTCCTTTTTGTGAGCTTTGATTCTAACAATTGGAACGTCTTGCCTTTGCTGTCCATTTATCTAATTCTTTTGTCGGGGGTCTTTCATTTTATGCTCAGTCAAACGCTGCCTTGACGTTAGGGGCAGTCACTTGCCACTCACCTGCGGATTTCCGCTGGCCTGAGGCTGCGGCGGAATGTGTGGCCAAGTGACAGAACCTGACTCAAATACTGTCAGACAATCTGCTGGGTCAAGCAGCATCTAAGGAAGGAAAGGAACCATTGACATTTCAGATCAAAACCCTGCATCAGATCTGAAGCATCAATAATTCCTTTCCTCCCACATTAGAAAGTCAGTTACTATTACAGGACAGCAAATACAGTTTCTCTCTCCACAGATGTCTGAACTAGTGAGTAATTCACAGAATCCACGCGAGGTCGTAATGCTTTAGGCAGTACTGTGTCTGTGCCAGCTACACTAATTCCATTTGCCTTCACTCCAGAGAAATATTCACTCCATAAAACCGGCCTATTTAATTTCTCCCCATAATTAAATTCCCCCAATATCCTGGTGAATCTCCTCTGCTCTCTGTCCAATGAAAACATATCCTTCCTGTTATGTAGTGCCCAGAATGCACTCAGTACTCCAGGGCAGTCCAATATAACATCCCAACTTTTATTTTTTTTCTCCAACTTATGAAATCAGGCAGCCCATATGTCTTCTTTGCTGTCCTGTTCATCTATGTTGACACTTTCAGGGAATTATGGATTTGATCCTCAAGGTCCCTGTCTAGCACCCTACCATTGTGTCCTACCCTTATCTGACTTCCTAAAATGCATTATTTTATACTTGTTGAGATTAAATTCCATTTGCCATTTCCTTTACTCTACTTTCCATCTGATTTATATCTGACTGTAGCCTTAGACAACATTCCTCACTAATCTAAAACAATCACCTGCAAACTTACTAATCATATTTCCGATACATGAAACCACAACATTACGGGTGTGTGTGTGTGGGGGAGGGTTGTTGCGTTCCTAGAATATGGTCCATTTCAAAGCTTTTGTCACTCAAAGCTGGATCATCTGTGCAAAGTCGGAAAAAAAAGTGAGGAAGAAATAAATTTTGCGTAAATTTATTTGCATTTTTTTCCGCATAAATTCCATGGGAGTGAATGTTATTCCATCTTTCAAATTTCTGAGCAATGAATTGTGAATTATGCAGTGAATTTCCATAAACCAAATGGCAATAGTGTAGAGAGCAATGGTACTCACAACCAAGTCATTGTTATATATCACAGACAACTAAGGTTTCTGCACTGATATTCACCATTGGTCATAGACTTCCAATCATCCTTTCATCATTACACTCTGACTCCTAACACCAAGCCAGTTTTGGATTCAGTTAGCCTGTTTGCTTTGTATCCATGTGCTTTTATCAACTGGATCAGCCTAACATGTGACAACTTCTCTAATGTCTTAGTAAACTCTAAATGGACAATGTTTACTACCCTACCTTTTTCAAATAATCTTCTCAAAAAAACAATCAAATGACTGAAATGGGATTTCCTCTACACAAAACCATGGAAGGATCTGCTGATGCCTTTCTAAATTACGTAAATCCTACCCTTTAGGATTTTCTCCAACAATTTCCCTACCCATAATGCAAGGCTCGCAGGTCTTTAGTTGTCAGACTCATTGCGTTACCTTTCTTAAGTAAAAGAGCAACATGAAGTATTCTGGCACTTCACCTTTGATTAATGAAGATGCAAAAATGTTTGTAAGGGCCCCAGCTTTCCTCTGTTTATCTTTATTTACTTGTTTATTTAGTGATACAGCACAAAGTCAGCCCTTTTGTTCTTTTGAACCAAGCCACTCCAGCAATCCACAACCCTGATTGATCCTAACCTAATCACAGGACAATTTACAATAATCAATTAACCTACCCAGTATGTCTTTGGGACAGAAGCAGAGTGCCCAGGGATAGCCCATGCATTCCACAGGGAGGACGTACAGAGAGACTTCTTACAGAACAGCACCGGAATTGAACTCGGAACCCTGGAACATCCCAACCTAAAATGGTATTGTGCTACCACAATGCTACTGTTCACTCCCTTGGTTCCCATTGTAACCTTTGATATGCCACATCTGATCAACACACAGTCTTCTGCGTGAACTCAACTGGTTGAACGGCATCTCTGGGGAGAGCAACAGTCGACACTTTGTGCTGAAATACTGCATCAGGACAACTCCGGATTCCAGCATCTCAAGTCTTTGTGTTTCTTTATCTCAAATGGCCCTGGGGTCTTGTCCAATCTTAACATGTAACACCTCCTCCTTCTTAGTACTAAACTGCTCCAGATTATTAAAACCCAAGAGATTACAGATGATGGAATCTGGGAGCTGTCCTGATATAGAGTTTAGACCCAAAATATCAATTATTCCGTTAGCCCTCACTCACTGGGTTCCTCCAGCAGATGGTTTGTTGCTGCAGATTATGCACGTACCTCTCTCTAAACTTGGTATATTCCATCTCCTTCTCTTTGGTGAATACAGGTGGGAAGTATTCACTTAGGACCCTGCTGTCTTCAGCTGGCTCCAACATGGATGACCTGTTTGATCCTTAAGGGGACCACTCATTCTCTGGCTTCTCTCTTCTTTCTGTTCTATTATTAGAATGCCTTAACATTACTTGCCAATGATATTTAATGGCATTTTTTGCCACCTGATTTCTTTTAAGTTCTCTCCCAGCCACTCCATATTCCTCAAAAGGCTCCCTAGATCCCAGTTGTACCTGTTACATGCCTCTTTTTCTTTTCTGACCAAACCTTCAAAATCCTTTCTTATCCAAGATTCTTGTAGTACTTGCCTTTGACCCTGGAACATGCAGTCATGAACTCTTCCTAATTCTCCTTTAAATGCTTCTTCTAAATGTTAGCTGACATTTTACTCCCAATGTACCGTATTATGCTATTGGAATCAGTCTTCCTCCAATTCAAGACATAAATTTAAGATCAACCTCATCCCTTTCCAAGAGCATCTTGAAACATACAGTGTCATAGTCATTGTTTCCAAGCTGTTCTCCAATCAACACTTCACCTAACTATCAAATTTCATATCCTAAGATAAGGTTGAGTACTTCTCCCTCTTTAGTAGGACTCCCTACATCTTATCTCAAAAGTCTTTCTTGGATACACTTATCAAATTCTGCCCCAAATAAGTCCCTTGCACTAAGTCAATAAAAATCCCCCAACTACCATAACTGTATTGCTGTTACACCTTTGTCGTAATTTGGTTAGACAGTATATTGTCCCTTTAATCCCTACTGACTATTGGAAGGCATATAGTATAACCACAACAAGGTGCTTTCTTATTCCTATGTGCGACCCATATAACCTCCGGGATTTCCTCTCTGAATACTGCTGTTGCACCCACCTAATCAGAAGAGTGACTCCTCCTCTTTTGCCTACCCCTGTGGCATGTCTGGAACTTCTATGCCTTGGAAATCCTGCCTTTCCCTCAACACACACAAAATGCTGGTGGAACACAGCAGGCCAGGCAGCATCTATAGGAAGAAGCACTGTTGACGTTTTGGGCCGAGACCCTTTGTCAGGACTAACTGAAAGAAAAGATAGTAAGCCTTTCCCTCAACCACATTTCTTTGACTGCGATAAAATCATAATCTCAACTGGTGGTGCATGCACTAAGCTCATCTGATTTACCTGTGAGACCCCTTGCACTAAAATAAGATAACTGCGCTGCTCCCAAAGAGTGCTATATGAGGTCATTCTTAGCCATTAGGCTCTATGATAATTCAACCTATAGCAGTGGAAGTGATAATCCCATTCTGTCAGACTGTTTGTGGTAATTTATTTTTTATTCTTTCTACTTCTCTCCGAATATTTCTATCTTTGTACTTGTGACACTGTAATTTCCTTTGGGATCAATAAAGCACCTATCTATCTAAATGGGGTTGAATCTGCTAGTGTTCCCAGTCTCCCTATCCAGCCTTTGTCTGTTCAGCCCACTGGACTTGCTTAACTTATCCCCCATATCTTTTACCCCAACTCTGGCACCATTACTGTTCTTCCAAACCCCCGAACCTTCCCCCTTGTTTAATCTGTTTAATTAATGTAAACCAACCAAAGCAGCATCGACAAATCTTTGAAAGACAGATGTGCTTTATTTGTCATATGTCCACTGAACCATTGAACCATGCAGTGGAATGCGTTGATGCGTCAAATCAAATCAGCAAAGACTGTGCTGGACAGCCCTCAGGCATTGCAATGCTTCTGGCACTAGCGTGCTATGTCCGCAGCTTACCGACCATAACCCATATACCTCTGGAATGTGGGAGGAAACCCACACAGTCACCAGGAGAACATACAAGCTCCTTACAGACAGCGGTGTGCCATTCTGGCCTTCCCGCAAGGATATTGGAGCTGCTTCAAAGGGCATGCAACACATTCTTCCTGCACATGTTCTATCCACTGCAGGAGCAATTCGAATGAGACAAGTATCTAAAGCCTTCCCTCCCACACCAGCATAATTTTACAGAAGTTCTTTCTCATGCCCCATAGGTACGCTCCCATTCCTGCAACCATCCAGTAATGGGAACTGCATGCCTCTATCTGCCCTGTCCAAGACAGTCATATTCTCAGTTGCACAGCTCAAATCTGCTCATGATCTTCTTTGCTTTGAGGAGAGCAATTCCTGCTTACCTAGTGTCTCAATCCGAAATCTTGACATGTCCTTTTCCTCCCACAACTGCTGGATCTGCTGAATTCCTCCGGCAGTTTGTTTATTTTTCACTTCAGATTCCAGCACCTGCAGTCTCTTTTGGGGCGACACGACCGTCTGCTATTGCAGCGCTAGTGACTAGTGTTCAGTTCCCACCGCTCTCTGTAAGCAGTTCGGATAAACTCCAGTGCTCCAGTTTCCTCCCTCATTCCAAACCATACAGTCAGGGATAGTGAGTTGTGGGCTTGCTATGTCGGCCCCAGAATGCACTGTCACTCGTGGGCTGCCCATCACAGTCCACACTGATTTGATTTGATGCAAACAACGTATTTCACTGTTGGATTTGATATGTTGATGTAAATAAGAGCTAATCTTTTTAATCTTTAACCTTATATCCCAACTCCTTTGTTCCAGAATCAATTTTGCATAGCAAATATCTGATTCTACAACATGTTAGCTTTCCTGTCAGATATAATTATGTTTCATGTAGAATTGCATTTACAGAGATCGGTGGAAATCTGGAATTCTCCCCACGATACTGCCGAGGTCATAGCAAGTAAAAAATTTGGCTGATATGTTGATGCTAGGAGGTGTGTTAAGGGACATGAAACCAAATGGAACTGAGAAATAGATGTGCCAGATTTTAATTGATGGCCTATTTGTATTTCTATTTCTAAATGGGAAAAGAAGGAATGACTCACAAAAGGACTGAATCGGGATTAAGTGAAGAAATACCTTAATATCATGATAAAGGAAAATGTAAAGTATTTGTTCAATGGTTCAATGGATATTATTAACACCTGGTGTTATAGTCAGTACTTTTACCAGCAATGGTGAGGATTCATTGTCTGGGTATGCTGATTTGCATGATCTTATTTGGAGCAAGAGTGATTAATATCTTTACACAAACAAAGGGAGAAAATCAACTTGTATTCCAGAATGCAACTGAGTGACAATTTGCTGCGTGCCAAGTTTGGTGTCAGTTGCAATGTGCTAATAATCAAGTTGGCTGCCAAATCTTGCTACCCAGTCTTGCACGTATAATTAGCAAAGTATCAGAGTGTTCCTGGTTTTGGTGGAACTGCTCCAGCAAGTCATTACCTTACAGAGAGGAGGGAGGAGATTGGAACTGTATCGGACATGCAGCAAATGAATGAACATGAGTAAACAAACTTATTGAGTGACTTTGGATTGGAATAGATTTAAAATCAAAACACAATGTGTTGATAAAACACAGCAAATCTTAGACTTCCACAAAGTTATTGTGAGTCTTCCTGTCACAAAGAACAAAGTCGTGTTTTTGATTTATACTTTTCATTAACCAGCTAGACTTGATTTCTGAAGTATTTAATTTAAGCTGGGGAAGTTGTAGAGTTGCCTTTCAGTTGATGAAATCAGGCCAGCCCGGGATCACTTTTATTGATGAATTAATGTGGCAAATTTCTGCAGATGTAAAATGGAGAGCACTCTAACAGGCTGCATCACCATCTGGTGTGGGGAGGAGGGGTTGGGGGAGACTACTGTATAGGATTGAAGTAAACTGCAGAGATTTGTAAAATTAGTCTGCTCCACCATGTGCACTAGCCTTAAAATCCAGGACATCTTCAAGGAGCGGCCCTCAAAAAGGCAGCGTCCTTCATTACGGACCCCCCTCACCCAGGACATGACCTCTTCTCATTGCTGCCCCTCAGGAAGGCAGAACAGAAGCCTGAAGGCACACACTCAATGATTCAGGAACAGTTTTTCCCCCTCTGCCATCTAATTTCTGAATGGACATTGAAAACTACCTCCCTACATTTATATTTCTATTTTTTTTGCACTACTTATTTAATTTAACTATTTAATATATATATTTGTATTATAATTCACAGTTTTTTCTCTATTCTTATGAATTGCATTGTACTGCTGCCACTAAGTTAACAAATTTCACAATGTGTGCCGGTGATAATAAACCTGATTCTGCTTCTGAACGAGGAATAACTGAGAAAGACTGTCTTTGAATTCTAGGCTCATGGTACCAGGTTTAATACTGCAGAGGAAGCACATGAATGTGGGTCATTGGCAACTCAAGCTGAACAAACGCAACATCGCACTGCCTTTAGAGCACTGGGGGATTGAACACAGCTGCAATATGGCAGAGAGTAGTCATCTCAGACTCTCTTCAACACTGTACATGGCCATTCATTTTATATTTTTACTGTAATGTTGTTTGAAGTGATTTGTATAGTTTTGCACTATTCAACTATTTTGAAGGAAAATATACCAGCCACTAGCCTGTCTGGTGAATTCGGTGTCTTTGAATTATCAAATGATTTTCACATACACTTTACATCCTGAAGGCTCTTTGTCATAGGATAACTTCTTTGAATCATCTAGACGAGATTGTGTGTGGATTGTGATTGAAGCAGTGATCCTGAGTGCCCACTCACTCAGAGAGCTGTTTTAAGCTTCTCTTCTATTTACACAATCCTAATGGATTATCAATTTGCACATCATTACTGTGCAATAATGCTTAAGGCTTTACTTTTGGTGTAATTATTCTGGTAGTAATTTAATCAAGCCTCCTTGCATTCTTGCTGTTTCTCCTGTTATTGTCAACCAAGCCATCCTGCCAGGGCTTTCACATCCTTGCCGCTGACCTGCACTCACCCGTGCCGCTACTGCTATTTTATGTTCAAGTTCTGGAAATTATTGTCCTGCTTGGTGGCGCTATAATATCAGCGCCGGACTCTGGACCAAAGGTTCCCGAGTTCGAATCCAAGTTGGGTTGAGCATTGAGCTAGCAAGTTGGCCTCTTAAAAACACGAGTAGCTTGCGACGGAAACACCGTCGTGACGGTGCCCCGATAACTCCACTGCTGAGTTAAGGGCTATTCTTCTTCTCCTTCTTTCTGGAGATCATCACTGAATCTAGTTCCACCAGTCTTGCAGGAAATGGTCTCTTGGCCACGACTCGCTTATTACTCCAACCATTCTTTGTAGAAAAGTTTTCCACTTCCGCCACAGGGATGTCTTCCAACTGTCTATTACAAGGAAGTCATTATAAGCTCCGAAATATCTCCTCCCTGTAGATGAAGAGCTGCCTCCTGGAGCATTGTTTGGATTCCATCCATTATGTTGTGATCACTCCCCATCAACTCCCGTAGATGCAGGATCAGCATCATCCACTGTACCTGGTCTACCCAGACCTTGCAAAAGCCTTCAAATTCCTGAATAGAGGGGTACTGTGTGGCACCCAATCCCTGCACCATCGATGGACAGTTGCAGCAGTGTGTACGATCTACAAGATGCACTGCAACAACACACCAAAGTTCCTAAGGCAGCACCTTCCAGACCCTCAACCACTACCATCTAGAAGGACGAGAACAGCTGATACCTGGAAATACCATCACTTGGAAATCCCCCTCCAAGTCACTCACCATCCTGACTTGGAAACATATCGCCGTTCCTTCATTGTCGCTGGGTCAAAATCATGGAATTCCCTCCCTAACAGCACTGTGGGTGTACCTACACCTCAGGGACTGCAGCGGTTCAAGACGGCAGCTCATCACCACCTTCACAAGGGCAACTAGGAATGGGTAATAAATGCTGGCCTAGCTGGTGATGCCCACATCCCGTGAATGCATAAAAAAATGTACTGTGTGTTGATCTCTACCCATAGACAGGCCTTATAGTGAGCATCCACAAAACAAAGTTTCTCTATCAATCTGACCCTACAGTACAACAGTCACCCCAACAATACAAGTTGACCATCATCTTGAGTGAAGGTAGACATAGGTGATACGATTTATGACTTCCTTCAGTAAGTGGCTTCAGCCTTTGACTATCTGAGGGAAAGGGAGTTTGAGAATCTACACTACAAAACCTGTACAAGGATAATGGTTTATTGGGCAGCTGTGCTTCACGTTCATAGTACCTCTGAGACATGGATAGCCCACAACAAGTAATTCTAAACACTAAAGAAACAGAACAGTACTGCACAGCAAAAGGACCGTTGGCCCAGAACTAGTTACGCTAGTCACACTGATCGGGCATCTTGCCGCACAGCACTCTGTGAAAGGGCTTGCCTTGCATAGCTCCCTTGAGTTCTCCCCCTTCTCGCCTCAAATACATGCTCTCTAGTATTAGACAGGGAGAAGGATACTGGATGTCTACACTATTTGTTCCATCAGGTCTTCCCTGGAGCCATATCCCAGATTTTGTCCCTGTAAGATTCTCCAAGCTCACTAGTAGTTTAGGAAAACCAGCACCAGCAGTGTCTCATAGACGAACGTCTGAAACACTGAGGTTCAAATCACTCCAGGCAGGATGCTTTGTTTGCATGTCTGACATTGAACACAGAAGAGTACAACACAATAAAGACCTTCAGCCCATAGGTTGTGCCAACATATACGAACCTATTCCAAAATTAGTCTAACCCTGCCGTCCTACACAGCCTATCACCCTCAATTTTTCTTGCATCCATATGCCTATCCAAGAGTCTCCGAAATATCCCTATTGTATTGTATCAGTCTCTACTACCAACCCCACCTGTACATTCCAGTCACTCTGTGTAAAAAGAACCTACCGCTAACTTTTCCCTTAAACTTTCCTCTACTCCCCTTAAATGGATATCCTTGGCATTGGCCATTGCAACCCTGGAAAAAAGTTTCTAACTGTCCACTCTATCTATGCCTCTCATAATCAAATACACATCCATCAATTTGCCTCTCACAGATCATTGAAAATAGAAACTTACAGCACATTACAGGCCCTTTGGCCCACTATGTTGTGCCAACCATGTAACCTGCTCCAGAAGCTGCCTAGAATTTCCCTGCCACATAGCCGTCTATTTTTCTAAGCTCCATGTACTTATCTAAGTTTCTCTTAAAAGAGCCTATTGTATTCATCTCTACAACCGTCGCTGGCAGAGCATTCCACGCACCCACCACTCTCTGTGTGAAAATCTTACCTCCGATATCCCCCTTGTACCTTAAAACTCTGCCCCCTCATGTTAGCTGTTTCAGTCCTGGGAAAAAGTCTCTGACTATCAACACGATCAATGCCTCTCGTCATCTTGTACACCTCTATCAGGTCACCTCTCATCCTCTGTCACTCCAAGGAGAAAGGCCAAGTTCACTCAATCTATTCTCATAAGTTACACCCTACAATCCAGGCAACATCTTTCCTACAATGAGGCAACCAGAAACAAGGATTCTGTCCTGAGCTCCACTTATGGTGAGAGGTTAGTTGCCGGATATAGGAAAAGATTCTAAGCTGTTTTCAAGTCCTCCCGGGAGACATGTATTGACTTACATATTTATTTATTGATAAACATCATGGAATTTGCCCTTCTGGCCCTCTGAGCCGTTCCGCCCAGCAATCCCCAATTTAATCCTAGCCTAATCACAGGACAATTTCCAATGACCAATTAACCTACCAACTGGTCGGTCTTCAGACTGTGGGCGGAAAATGGGCACCTGGAGGAAACCCTTGCGATCACGGGGAGGATGTACAAGCTCCTTACAGTCAGAGTTGGGAACTGAACCCAGGTGGCCTTTCTGTAAAGCATTGTGCTAACCACTACACTACTGTGCTGCCGCTGCACGTTGCATGCAAACGTCAACAAGAAAGATGATGGTTTTTTGATGGTAATGCAGTTAACTCCCTAGAACTGCATAATTTGAAAAATTAATTGGTGTTTTCCAATTGTGATTCATGTCCACACAAGTCAGGGCTTGGGTGTGCGCATTGGTTCTTTTGAAATTTACCAGGCAAAATTAGATCATGCTCCAAGAAAATAGTTACTCAATTTCTGGCATGTTCTCATAGCTTTTCATTCATGGCATTTGCAAAATTTGCAGAGTCCCTTACAGGGCTTACTCCAGCTCCTGAGATTTCCTGCAGAAGTGTCTGGTGATAGGTATGGATCTGATTATTCCACTACCAAATACAATTGCTTCGGCTGAAGAGCAGCCTCATTTGCAATTGTTAACTTTGTCACAAAGGTCTCAGCGTTTGCCCTTTTGAACGGGCTTCCAGAGCAGGGTAAGGATAGGAGGGACACTTGAGGAGAGCTCCTATCCCCCAGAAAAGGGTGAAAACAATTTCAGTGTTTTACTGATGCGGTCATAGTTAACATTACTGATTCATTGTATTCATACTGACTGTGCTGGTGATTTTCCTACCCACATGGCCTGCTCCACCTTTACGTTCTTCTCTCACACTCCTGTTACCAGTTCTCCAAGAAGCATTTTCACCAGAAGTTCAAGTTTCATTATCATTCACCCATGAATACAGCCAGATGAAACGGCCTTCCTTCAGGGTCAGGGTGTAAAACGCAGCACCAACATTCACACACAGTACAAGGCACACGCATATAATATATATATATATACATATAGCCATATAAGGTAGCAGGAAAATACAGTCACACACATAAAAAAATATAAATAGCTCAAGTCCCCGAGTCCATGAATGCTGTTGGTAAGAAGAAGCCTGCAGTAGTCTGCAGATGAATGCGATCCAGCTTGTTTTCCTCCAAGTGAACACTAGAGGGTAGCACCACACTGCCTCCGCCACCATCCTTCTCGGATGGCTGCGACGGGCAACTCCGAGGCACGAGGCCTAGTCCGTGCTATAACGGAAGCCATGCAGCTCTCCCGCCAATTAACCAATAAAGTGCACTTGCAGCATTCTACATTACCAATGTCCAACAGAGTATAATGATCACAAGAAAAATGACTAAGACTATTTCACTGTTACACTGCACACTGCCTTCGAGTACTTTCTTCGGCAGTTTGAACGAGGCATGACTGTGCAAGCGCGTGGAGGTCGGCCAGTGAGAACAGTGGGAAGAGTTTAAAAGCGAGCAGAGTTGAGAAGGTGACGGTTATTTCTTCAGCAGTTTGAACGGGGCATGACTGTGCAAGCACGTGACGGTCAGCCAGTGAGAACAGTGGGAAGAGTTTAAAAGGAAGACTGATTTACAGAGCGGACGTCAGAGAAGCGGGCGACGGAGTTGTTGCAGACAGATTAGGAAGGCTTTGGCTCAACGGGGCTTTGGTGATAAAGAGTTGAGGGCAGGTAGTTTATCTGTTTAAAATAAAGACAGAGAGTGTGTGCATGAGGCTGGGTTTCTGTGCTTGGTGTCAGATGTGGGAGGTTCTAGAGACTCCCGGCCTCCCGGACGACCATATCTGCACCAGGTGCGTCAAGATGCAGCTCCTTAGGGACCGCATTAGGGAACTGGGGATGCAGCTCAATGACCTTCGTCTGGTCAGGGAGAGCGGGGAGGTGATAGAGAGGAGCTATAGGCAGGTAGTCACCCCGGGGCCACAGGAGACAGAGAAGTGGGTACAGTCAGGAGAAGGAAGGGCAAGAAGCAGGTCCCCCTTAACAATAAGTACTCCTGTTTGAGTGCTGTTGGTGGGGGGGGGGGGGGGAACAGCCTACCTGGGGACGTGGTCGTGCTTCTGGCACAGAGTCTGGTCCTGTGACTCAGAGAGGGAGGGAAAGGAAGGGGAAAGCAGCAGTAATAGGGAACTCTATAGCTAGGGGGTCAGACAGGCGATTCTGTGGACACAGGAAAGAAGCATGGATGGTAGTTTGCCTCCCAGGTGCCAGGGTCTGGGGTGTTTCTGATCGTGTCCAAGATATCTTGAAGTGGGAAGGAGAACAGCTGGAGGTCGTGGTGCATATTGGTACCAATGACATAGGTAGGAAGTCCTGAAAACAAAGTTAGGAAGTAAGTTGAGAAGTGAGTTAGGAAGGAAGTGGAGAAGCAGGACCTCGAAGATAGTAATCTTGGGACTACTGCCTGTGCCATGTGAGTATAGGAATAGAATGAGGTGGAGGATAAATGGATGGATGAGGGATTGGAGTAGGGGGCAGGGATTCAAATTTCTGGATCATTGGGACCTCTTTTGGGGCAGGCATGACCTGTACAAAAAGGACAGGTTGCTCTTGAATCTCAGGGAGACCAATATCCTGGCGGGGAGGTTTGCTAAGGCTACTGGGGAGAGAAGCTAGAATTGCTGGGGGGTTGGAAACCAAACTGGGGAAGAGGAGCTTGGCTCACAAATAGGGGAAGTTTGGAGACAAGGGAGGATAGGCAGGTGATAGAGAAGGGAGCCGCTCAGACCAATGGTTTGAAATGTGTCTATTTTAATGCGAGGAGTATCTTGAATAAAGCGGATGAGCTTAGAGCGAGGATCAGCACTTGGAGCTATGACGTTGTGGCCGTTATAGAGAATTGGATGGTGCAAGGGCAGGAATGGCTACTTAAAGTGCCAGGATTTAGGTGTTTCAGAAAGGACAGGGAGGGAGGCAAAAGAGGTGGGGGCGTGGCACTGTTGATCAGAGATAGTGTCACGGCTGCAGAAAAGGAGGAAGTCATGGAGGGGTTGTCTACGGAGTCTCTGTGGGTGGGAGTTAGGAATAAGAAGGAGTCAATAACTCTACTGGGTGTTTTTTTATAGACTACCCAATAGTAACAGGGACATTGAGGAGCAGGTAGAGAGACAGATTCTGGAAAGGTGTAATAGTAACAGGGTTGTTGTGGTAGAAGATTTTAATTTCCCAAATATTGATTGGCATCTCCCTAGAGTGTGGGGTTTAGATGGGGTGGAGTTTGTTAGGTGTGTTCAGGAAGGTTTTTTGACACAATATGTAGATAAGCCTACAAGATGAGAGGCTGTACTTGATCTGGTATTGGGAAATGAACCTGGTCAGGAGTCAGGTCTCTCAGTGGGAGAGCAATGTAGAGATAGTGATCGCAATTCTACCTTCTTTACCATAGCATTGGAGAGGGATAGGAACAGACAAGTTCGGGAAATGTTTAATTGGAGTAAGGGGAAATATGAGACTATCAGGCAGGAACTTGGAAGCATAAATTGGAAACAGATGTCTTCAGGGAAACATATCAAAGAAATGTGGCAAATGTTCAGGGGATACTTGCATGGAGTTCTGAGTAGGTACATTCCAATAAGACATGGAAAGGATGGTACGGTACAAGATCTGTGGTGCACAAAGGCTGTTGTAAATCTAGTCAAGAAGAAAATAACAGCTTATGAAAGGTTCAAAAAACTAGGTAATGATATGAATCTAGAAGATTATAAGGCTAGCAGGAATGAGCTTAAGAATGAAATTAGGAGAGCCATGAGAAGGCCTTGGCGGGCAGGATTAAGGAAAACTCCAAGGCATTCTCCAAGTATGTGAAGAGCAAGAGGATAAGATGTGAGAGAATAGGACCAGTCAAGTGTGACAATGGAAAAGTGTGTATGGAACCGGAGGAAATAGCGGAGGTACTTAATGAATACTTTGCTTCAGTATTCACTATGGGGAAGGATATTGGCGATTAACGATTTGACTTGCGGTGGACTGAAAAGCTTGAGAATGTAGATATTAAGAAAGAGGATGTGCTGGAGCTTTTGGAAAGCATCAAGTTGGATAAGTCACCAGGATCGGATGAGATGTACCCCAGGGTACTGGGAGAGGTGAGGGAGGAGATTGCTGACCTCTGGTGATGATCTTTGCATCATCACTGGGGCTGGGAGAGGTTCTGGAGGATTGGAGGGTTGCGGATTTTGTTCCCTTATTCAAGAAAGGGTGTAGAGATAACCCAGGAAATTATAGACCAGTGAGTCTTACTTCAGTGGTTGGTAAGTTGATGGTGAAAATCCTGAGAGGCAGGATTTATGAACATTTGGAGAGGCATAACATGATTGGGATTAGTCAGCATGGCTTTGTCAAAGGCAGGTCATGCCTTACGAGCCTGACTAAGCACATTGATGAAGGAAGAGCAGAAGATGTAGTGTATATGGATTTCAGCAAGGCATTTGATAAAGTACCCCATGCAAGGCTTATTGAGAAAGTAAGGAGGCATGGGACCTTGCTTTGTGGATCCAGAACTGGCTTGTCCACAGAGGGCAAAGAGTGGTTGTAGATGGGTCATATTCTACATGGAGATTGGTGACCAGTGGTGTGCCTCAGGGATCTGTTCTGGGACCTCTACTCTTTGTGATTTTTATAAATGACCTGGATGAGGAAGTGGAGGGATGGGTTAGTAAGTTTGCTGATGACACAAAGGTTGGGTGTTGTGGATAGTGTAGAGGGCTATCAGAGGTTACAGTGGGACATTGATAGGATGCAAAACTGGACTGAGAAGTGGCAGATGGAGTTCAACCCAGATAAGTGCGAGGTGGTTCATTTTGGAAAGTCAAATATGATGGCAGAATATAGTATTAATGGTAAGACTCTTAGCAGTGTGGAGGATCAGAGGGATCTTGGGGTCTGAGTCCATAGGACTCTCAAAGCTGCTACACAGGTTGCCCCTGTGGTTAAGAAGCCATACGGTGCATTGGCCTTCATCAACCGTGGGACTGAGTTTAGGAGCCGAGAGGTAATGTTGCAGCTATATAGGACCCTGGTCAGACCCCACTTGCAGTACTGTACTCAGTTCTGTCGCCTCACTACAGGAAGGATGTGGAAACCATAGAAAGGGTGCAGAGGAGATTTACAAGAATGTTGCCTGGATTGGGGAGCATGCCTTATGAGAATAGGTTGAGTGAACTCGGCAGTTTCTCCTTAGAGTGACGGAGGATGAGAGGTGACCTGACAGAGGTGTATAAGATGATGAGAGACATTGATTGTGTGGACAGGCAGAGGCTTTTTCTCAGGGTTGAAATGGCTAGCAGGAAAGGACACAGTTTTAAGGTGCTCGGAAGTAGGTACACAGGAGATGTCAGGGGTAAGTTTTTTTACACAGAGAGTGGTGAGTGCGTGGAATGGGCTGCCGGTGGCAGTGGTGGAGGCAGAAACGATAGGGTCTTTCGAGACTCCTGTATGGCTACATGGAGCTTAGAAAAATAGAGGGCTATGGGTAAAGCCTGGGTAGTTGGAAGGTAGGGATATGTTCGGCACAGCTTTGTGGGCTGAAGGGCCTGTATTGTGCTGTACTGTGTTTCTATAATTCTGTATTTCTACTGATTCCAATGCCTTTCTGTAGTAGGCAGCAACAAGGTCTGCTCCAAGTCCAGCTCCTCTGCCAACGTGCAACTCGCTGATGGGGTAAACCTACAGTACTTTAAGTTCTTAATGTCCAGCAGTGTTTTGTGATCATAAAAAAGACAATAACACCTATGGTTGGTCCCTTAGAGGCCACTGTTGTTGAGCTGCCACCATCCTACCAGAAGAGACATAGGTCTATAAGGCAACGGTGATAAAGATTTCCGACCAGTTGTGGGCATTAGGACAGCTGTACGCTACACCTGTACCAGGCCTGTGAAGGTCAAAGTCATTGACAGTTTGAACATCCCCGTTCATCTCCATTGGGAGAAGCTGATCTATGTTATGTCTCACTGCTATGTCTTAGCACTATGTCTCACCACTACATCTCACTGCTACATCTCACCTCTACATCTCTCCACTATGTCTCACCAATATGTCTCACCACTATGACTCATCACTAGGTCTCTCTGGTACATCTTATCATTACATCTCACCGCTATGTCTCTCTGCTGTGTCTTTCCGCTACATTTCACTGCTACGTCTCACCGCTACGAATCTCCGCTACGTCTCACCAATGCAACTCAGTGCAACATCTTACTACTATGTCTCAAAGTTCAAAGGTCGAAGTAAATTTATCATCTAAGTATGTCACCAACGAATGCGCAGAAGACAACAATCCGTGCAAATACAAAAGAGAAAAAATGATAATAAATAAATAAATAGTAAATATTTGAGGACATGAAGTATCAAACTGACTAGGGCCTGCAAGTGAGAACTGCTACATCCGACACTACATCCTGCCATCACATGTGGCCACTACGTCTCACTGATACAGCTCTCCACTGTTTCATCACACCATGAAATCTCAATGCTATACCTGACCACTATGGATCACTGCTCCATCTCTCCAGCGTGTAGGATCATAAGACATGGGAGCAAACAAGAGGCAGAGCGACGATGGTGCTCGACAGCCACTCCATCAAGCCCATCTGCGGAAACAGTTTAATTTCTATCTTTGATGTCTCTCTTTTTCCTTTTCAAGGTAGATGGGGTTTTGTCGAAGATCCTGCCCCGGAGCCACGGTCAAACAGTTCTTTGCGGCAATGGGGGCTCACAGCCGGCCATTTTTTGATATCCCAAGGATTCAGCTTAGAAGATGAGTGCGGCTTCAGGGTTCCATGGCTTTGCGTCACTGTGTCGAGCCGGTTCCGACTGAAGCCTTACAGGAGAAAAAGCAAGATCAGGAACAGTGGATTGGTTGTCGGCGGCTCTGTTCTCGGCGAATTGAGCACTCTCCCCCTTTCTCTCATTGGTGGGGGAGAGTTTATTGCCGATTCTTGAGTCAGACAACTCGGGGGACAAAAAGCGACACGGCAGACTTTATGACCTTAATCAGCGACTTGTTTGTTTTGCTGGTCTCCCCACTTGCTGTGAAAGTGTGACACCTCTCTGTCCCTTTATTAAGGAGAAAGATACCAGACCTATCCCTCTCCTTACTTGGCTACAGAAGCCAACCCGAGCACACTGCAGTGATCGAGCGGGACAGGCCTGATGTCCTCACGACGCAGTTCCAGTT
Organism: Hypanus sabinus; assembly: GCF_030144855.1. Taxonomy (NCBI): domain Eukaryota; kingdom Metazoa; phylum Chordata; class Chondrichthyes; order Myliobatiformes; family Dasyatidae; genus Hypanus; species Hypanus sabinus. The sequence goes on from NC_082720.1 coordinate 19,881,952, forward strand.
TGGGATGGCGTCCTGCAGTACTACTGGGAAAAGATTTCATACATCATCATTGTCATCTCCTGCCTCCTGCCCCATCTTTCAGTCACAAGGGCTTCAGCTTAGCCTGAGGCAGGAGGAAGAGGAGGTGGAGAAGTGGGCACAGCAGAGGGGAAGCCCTCTCTTCATATACTGGACATCATTGGGCTGTATCTGTGCTGTCAGCTTCATGCAAAGCCAGGATGGAAAAATTAGGAATGTGTTGGCCAGTCAGAATCAGAATTAGCGTTATTACCATTGTTTTACACATCGATAATACGGCAGCAGGACAGTGCAAAGGTGTAAAAAATTGCTATAAATTATAAAATAAATAAATAGTACTAAATCATAAGGTAGGAAGTCTTTATCATAGATTAGAGTGGAAGCTAATCCTTGATAAAGCTTGCTATCTTAACAGGAAAGCGGGTGAACGAGGCCCTGGTTATCGAGGTTCCCTAGCATCGAAGGTGACCGGGGTAGTCAGAAGAAACTCAGCTACTCCAAAGTGTTTGATATCTTTTCTGTTCAGTGCAAAATGTTCTGGCTGGAGTCAGTTCTGGTCACAGCTGTTATAGATCTTTGGCTGTACCGTCACTTCATTGAAATCACGGAGTATCACATTAGTTTCACTGGCTCATAATGTTTACCATGGTGACCTCATTCTGTCCATTGGTGCTTGGTGTCACAGCAAGAGAAACACACGCACAGTGTGTAAAAAAAATGTCATCACCCAGAGTGTGTATGACAGTCCTGCTCAACAGAGAAGAAGCTGAGGACATGATCAGGTTATTGATCTACAGCCTGTTAACATCATCCTGACTATATACAGTACAGGTGATTGAATAATTGTGCTATTACTGCATCTTGCTAGTATGCGATAATGTGCATGAACTGTGCTTTGGAGGCCAATTCAATGATCTTGGTGTGAACCAGCGATACTTACTTTATTTAGAGATACCGTGCAGAACAGGCCTTTCTGGCTCTTCACATTGCATTTCCTAGCAACCCCTGATTTAAACCTAGCCTAGTCACAAGACAATTTACAGTGACCAGTTAGCCTACTAACCTGGACGGCGGGAGGAAACCAGAGGATTTAGAGAAAGCATGCACACAAGATACTGGAGAAACTCAACAGGCCAGGCAGCATCTACAGAAAAAAGTACAGTCGACGTTTCGGGCCGAGACCCTTTGGCAGGACTGGAGAGAAAAGGCTGAGGAGTAGACCTAGAGAAAACCGAATGTTCCAAGGGAGTTCGTACAGACTCCTAACAGATGCCACTGGAATAGAACTCCAAGCTTTGACACTCCAAGCTGTATTAGCATCACACAAACTGCTACGCTACTGTGGCACCGAGAGATACGTTTCTCAGAGATATATAACTTTCAACAGAGGGTGAAATTTTTCCTGGTGCAATCACAACAACTTGGATCTGAATGCCCTCATTACCGTGGAGATGCATATTAACATCAGGATAAAAGTGTCTCCTGTCCTGTCCACCCACTCATCACCCACAACTCTACAGTTCGCACCATTTCAACGTTCAGGTTCCTCAGCATCATTATTTCACAGGACCTCATACGGGAGAACCATATCTCCTTCATTAATAAAAAAGGCATGTAAAAAGGATACTTAAGGGAGCTAGGGCTTTACTCTTTGGAGAGAAGGAGGATGAGAGGAGAAATGATAGGTGTACAAGATATTAAGAGGAATCAATAGAGTGGACAGCCAGTGCCTCTTCCCCAGGGCACCACTGCTCGATACAAGAGGACACGGCTTTACGGTAAGGGGAGGGAAGTTCAAGGGGGATATTAGAGGAAGGTTTTTCACTCAGAGAGTGGTTGGTGCATGGAATGCACTGCCTGAGTCAGTGCTGGAGGCAGATACACTAGTGAAGTTCAAGAGACTACTAGACAGGTATATGGAGGAATTTAAGGTGGGGAAATTATATGGGAGGCAGGGTTTGAGGGTCGGCACAACATAGTGGGCCGAAGGGCCTGTAGTGTGCTGTACTATTCTATTCTATGATGAAATTCTTGCCAGATTTGGGAAAATTCCTTCTTTTCTGGAACGAGAAATTTTCTTGTTTTATTCAAACGAGAGGACATGATTATTCAAAAGAGAGGACATGATTTGAGAGTTAGGGGGCAAAAGTTTAAGGGAAACACGAGGGGGTATTTCTTTACTCAGAGAGTGATAGCTGTGTGGAATGAGCTTCCTGTAGAAGTAGTAGAGGCCAGTTCAGTTGTGTCATTTAAGGTAAAATTGGATAGGTATATGGACAGGAAAGGAGTGGAGGGTTATGGGCTGAGTGCGGGTAGGTGAGACTAGGTGAGATTAAGAGTTTGGCACGGACTAGGAGGGCCGAGATGGCCTGTTTCCGTGCTGTGATTGTTATATGGAACATACCAGTACAATTCTACACTGCTGTCAGAGAGAGCATCCTCATGTCAGCCTGAACAGTCTGGTTTGGTGCAGCGTCCCTCACAGTATACAAAAACTACAGCGAGCTGTTGGGACAGCAGAAAAGGACATTGGCTGCAGTTTACCATCGCTTCAAATCTTGTGATGTTTCTTTCTCTGTTTTGTTTGTTTGCTCAGGGCCCCAGTATATCATAATGTCTCTCTGGTATCCAGCAGATAGAGAGCGTAGGCGGTTCAACAGAACACAGTTCTTGGCACTGGAGATGAAGGATCAACTTTATTGGCCATATACAGCAAAGAAACAGACAGGAAAAATCAATGCAGAAACTACACACCCAAAAGTTTTTCCAAAGTTTTTCCAAGTTTTGCCTTTTCCAAAAGTTATCTTCTGGGAAGCTCTGCAGGGTTAATAGAACAAAAACTTCATGCAAGGTTATTAAAACAAAAACTTCATGCCATCTTGAAAGTTTCCTTCCCCTCTATGTATTACTCCCATCACTGCACTACACTTTAAATATTTTAAACCACCGTATATAATACTGTTTACATTGTAAATACATGCTGATAATTATATATTTATGCACATTTTGTTCCATACCCGTATTTTAACCTCTAATTTTATTTTTTATATAATTCTTTCATCTTCTAATCATTGAATGTTGGTGTTTGTTTTTTGCATGTCACACACTGACCACTGCACCACAGCAAGTTCCTAATACATGTATATGTATATGGCCAATAAAGTTGATCCTTGATTTCCAGTGCCACGATTTGTGTTTTGTCAAACTGTCCATCTCCCTCTATCTACTGGATATCACAGACATTATGATATACCTGAGCAAACAAATGAAACAGGGTCCCCCCCCCCCATCCCATCCCACCAAACCCCTAACCCCCACACACATCTCATTCAAGAACATAAACATATAAAAAGCATTGATATGTAGAGCCACTGAATATTTTCCCTGGAGATGCAAGAGACTACGGTTGCTGGAATCCAGATTGACAATGTGTTATATTAAAGTAAAAGGTCTTCCAGTACCTATGAGGTGACAGGAATTGACATTTTGGTGTATTAATAAATAAAGTATAATATGCAATTTCAAAATTGATTACTCATTTATTTCCATATAGGAATGAAGAAAACAACCTCCTTCACGAAATGACTCAGATACATGACGTTTTAAAAAAGACTTAGTTTGCACTGTAGTTTGATGTGAGTACAAAAGAAAAGTACAGGTCATACCACAGCCTGGAGCAAAGTTAATCCTTGCTGTTGAAATAAAGCAGTAGGCCTGCACAAAGTGCCTCAATTCTTTTTATTAAATCAGGCTTCACATCAAACAAATGCTATACTTCAAATGCAAATCTTGTGTGTTTTAGTGCTATCATTACAAAATCAGGAAAAAGCCACCAATAAAATCTAATATACAATGTTGTCTTTTAAATGTTTATATTCTCCTAAGGTTTGAGGGAAGAGAAATCTCCCATACGTTCTTCAAGAGACTGCAGGAAGAAGCATTGGTTATTCAGGCAATATTGATTTCCAGTACCTTTAAACTCTCCTTTTAAATTGTTGAAGTCTGAAATCTGAACGTTGTTTCAGACTGATGATTTTTAATTGGTCTATAGGGAAGGTCCAGGTAAATGGATCATATTTTTGACACATCTTCTAGTGCTTGCTAAATTGCATTGTAAGTTTCATACAATTGTATTACTTCTCCACCTTGTGTCTCTCAGAAGTTTTACTGTCTTACCTCATTATACAAAGCAAATGAGCTAGCAGCGCAGCTGCTTCACAGCTGTGAAGATTTGAGTTCAGTCCTCCTCGTGTGTGTGGAGTTTGCACACTCTTGTCACTGCCCCTTGGTGCTGTGGTTTCTTGCTGTGTGCGTTGATGGTTAAATCAGTAAATTTCCCCTTGTGCATAATGAGTGGTTGACTCTGGGGGGAATTAATGGGAATGTGGAAAGAATACCTGGGCTTGGAGAGTGACATAAACTTGGTAGGATAAAGGGCCTGTTTTCCTGCAGTAAAAGTCGACAACTCTGTGATCTCTGGTTACTGAGCAGGAGTAGTGACTGTAGAAGCCTGTAAAATATTGTTGGTAATTCTATTAACTCTCAGCATGAAGAAAATAGCAATAAAATCAGCAAAGTTACTTTGGCTGTGCCTGCAGACCATTTTATTGTCTCAGCATATTGCTGGCATTGTCAAATGATCACCTACAACAATTAAGTGCACAGAACTTGCAAGATTTGTGATAGGCGTGTCTAATCGATCTCAAAGCCCCTGCTTGTATCCTTATGCATGGAGATTAATAAATTGAAATGTCTTCCTTCTCCCTCTCACCCCAGCTTGTGCACCTCCCCTCCACATTCGCTCTTTTACTTTCGCTTCTGTTCTCGTCCTTTCCAGTCCTGATGGAGGGAAACATTGACTGTTCATTTTCTTCCATAGATGCTGCCTGACCTGCTGAGCTCCCCCAGCATTTGGTGTGTGTTGCTCCAGGTTTCCAGCTTCTACAGCCTCTCGTGTCTCCATTTGACTTTTGACTGTCCTTTGACTGGAGCTTGCTGTTTAGAGAGATAATGGATCAAAAAATTAGGGGAAACTCCATTGCTTTACCTGCTCTGGATGACAGTGTGGGAACTGGAAATGCTTATTAGTTTATTTGAACCAAGGGAAGGAAAAAGATGATCATCTTTCTAACCTCTGATTATCATTTATTAACTTCTGTTGGATTTAATGAGTCCTTGGTTGGACTTGTCTGTGTATGTGTAGAACGAAGATTTCAGTCCTATTCTGGACATGTGCCATTTCCTGGTTATGTGTCATTGGCTGACACACTATTTCAAGAAAGCAAGAGAAAATGAGGAAAAGTCAATCAGACCGGACGGAGCTGTATGAATGTTGACTGGTAGTTACAAGGGTTCCCAGCAGATGGTAGTCTAGGTCTGTACCTCAGATTCCAAATGCTGCACTCTCCCTATTGGCAAGAAATGCTGGGTGGATAATAAATATTTTGTCAATGGTACATTTTCATCAGCAATTTCCTAATTTGTGATATTTTCTGACATGATTTTTTACATATTTGCGCGAGGATGTCACATGGGTCTCAGCAGTGGGAATGCGGAGAATTTGCGGCTGCCATTCTATTATTGGGCTTTGCTCACTGGCTGTTTTCCACCAGTGAGGTGGGCGATGAGCGATGTCAGGTCTATTTGACCATGAAAGCAACACAGCTTTCCCTTCACCAGCCTGTCTACCATTGTCAGCTGCCACATGGGAGAAAAGGTTATCAAAAGCAATGACCACATTTCAAGATTCAAGACTGTTTACTGTCATTTATCTGTACACTAGTGTAAAGGAAAACGAAATGATTGGATCTCAAAAACACAGTAAAGACAAAGAACACAATAAATATAATATACATTAGTTCGGCTGATATACCATACTTACATAGACTGATCTGTACATCAGGTGACACTGACAGGAAATGGTTAAGCAGAGGTAGTGGGTGGGTTAATGGGTGGATGTGTTGGTCAGCCTTTCGGCTTGGGGGAAGATTCTGTTCTCGAGTCTGATGGTCCTGGTGTGGATGATGCACAGTCTCTTTCCAGATGTGAGAGTGGTAAACAGTCCATGAGGAGGGCGGGTGAGATCCTTCATGATCTTGCTGGCCTTTTGCTGGCACCGTTCTGTATAAATGTCCTTGATGGTGGGTAAGCTTCTCTTCCTGATAGGCAGAATGTCTTTTACACTCGGTTTGATGCACGGTATGATGTGCCAGCGAAGAAGGCCCCCCCCCTCCCCCGAGGAGTGGGCATTCTGTCTGGCCACAGATGATGTGCAGAAGAGCCTATGGTCAACCCATGTAAAGCTGTGGAGACTGATAGCATACCTGATCAGGTGCTGAGGGACTGTGCAGCCTGAGGAGCATCCTCAGCAACCGTCCACTGTCCCCTCAGGCTTCACAGTCCCGGCGCCCAATAGAGTGAGAGTACCCTGCCTTCCAGCGGCACTGACCTCAACGATAATGAAGTGCTTCGAGCAGCTGATTATGAGTCGCATTAAACCCCATCTTCCTGCTACACTGGAGCCTTCCCAGTTCAATTATTGCTCAAATTCATCCACTGATGACACCGTAGCCTCTGCACTCCTCTCCGTCCTGTCCCACCTTGAAAATTATGCCTCGTATACCAGAATGCTGTTCGACTTCAGCTTGACGATCATCTCTCAGAAGCTGGTGGTAAACTGTTTTTGTTGGATCTCAACACCTCTCCCTGTAACTGGATCCAGGACTTCTTTACAGAATGGCCACAGTCAGTCCATGTTGGCAGGAACATCTCTAGCTCCATCACGCTGAGCACCTGTGTTCTGCGGGGCTGCGCGCTTACCCACTGCTATTCATGACTGCGCTGCTAGATCCAGTTTAAACCAAATCACCAAGTTAATGGATGACACAACAGTCGTTGGCCTTATCAATGACGATGAGACGGAGTACAGACAGAAGGTAGAGTAGTTGGTAGAATGTTTTGGCCACAACACCTTGAGTCTCAACATGGACAAGACCAAAGAGATGATTGTGGGCTTCAGGAAGGAGCAGGGTGACCTTTCCTCACTGCACGTACACGGCTTCTCTGTGGAGAGAGTTAAGAGCACCGAGCTTCTGGGAGAGCACAAAGCCGACGATCTGGCCTTCTGCTCAACGCACCTCATTGGTCAAGAAAGCGCACCAGCCTCTCTACTTCCTGAGAAGATTGAGGCGATTAAGACTCCCCCCTCCCCACCATTACAACCAGCTTTAACAGGAGCACCGTCGAGAGTGTGCTGACCAGCTGTATCACCGCCTGGTATGGGAACTGCAAGGCAACTGACCACAATTCCTACAAAGGATTGCGAGGGTTGCTGAGAGGATCATAGGGGTATTCCTTCCACCCATTAGCGACATCCATCAGGAGCACTGCATTCACAGGCCCTCAATGTTGTCAACAATCTCTCCCATCCACTCAACAATCTCTTTGACACACTACCACCAGGCATGAGGTACCATGGCATTAGGACAAGAACTGTTAGGATAGTAAACAGCTTCGTCCCCCAGGCTGTAAGGCTATAGAACTCTCTGCCACCACAGTAATCTCCTCACGTGTGAAACAGCAGAAGCATTATACTGTTTACCTAAATGCACCTTATTAATTTATTTGCGTAAGATAAAGTGCTGTGTCTGAGTTACGGTATGTGTACTGGTCTGGAGGAACGTTATTTTATTTGGCGGTGTGTGTGTGTAGGGCTGAGTGTCAATAAACTGAACTGTAGCTGGTGATGCATTGGGTAGTCCTGAGACCACCTGTCCAGTGCAGTGCAGTTTCTGTACCACACTGATGTGCGTGTTAGGATGCTCTCAACTACGCACGTGTAGAAGGCTGCGAGCACTGATGTGCATAGTCCAGCCTCCTCAGAAAGCCAAGGCAGTAGCGAGCTTTCTTGATTGTGGAGAACATGTCTGTCCTGTGACCATGAGAGGTTGTGCGAGATGAGCTAGCAGTTTCCCCTGCTGTGCTGCTGATGTCAGGAGGGGTGTGAGGCTTATTTATTTAGAGATAAGGCATGGAACAGGACCCTCTGACGCTTCAAGCCCCACCAGTAACCCTCCAATGTAACCCTAACCTAATCATGGGATAATTTACAATAACGAATTAACCTACTAACCGGTCTGTCTTTAGACTGTGGGAGGAAACCAGAGCACCCGGAGGAAACCCACGCACCCACGGGAAGGTACGTTAACTTGCTTACTGGAATCGAACTCTGAACTCCGACGCCCGTGTTGGAATAGCGTCATGCTGACCGCTAAGCTACCGTGGTGCCCCTTTATTAATAACCATTTCCTTTGTCTTGTGACATTGAGGAAGAGATTATTTACCTTCCACCAGTCCTCGAGCTTTCCAGCTCATCTCTATAAGCCGTTTCATTGTTTGGTTGTGATGAGCCCCAGCACAGTGTGTGGTCAGTAATGTGATTGGGTGGATGTTCAGAGTGATCAGCAGTAGGATCAGCAGACAGCCCTGCGGGGCACCCGGGTGGCCATAGTTTATTTCTGAAGCTGTAGACTTCTTTGGTACAGGGATGACGGTGGCTGATTTGAAGCACGTGGGAACAGCAGCCTGGACGAGTGAGGTGTTGAAGATGTGTGTGAAGACGTCAGTGAGCTGGTGCGCACACTCGGCCGGGGATGTAGTCTGTGCCAGTACCTCACTGGCGTAGACTCTCTGCTGAATCTTCCTCACATCCGCTGCTATTACAGACAGTGGCCGCTCCCCTGGAGTGGGGCAGCTTTGATGGCTGGTGTTGTATTTGGGCCAATTGTTTCCCATTCCCTGCAGAGCAAGTGTTTACACTGTTTCACATAATGTACCTATCTGTTGGAAAGACCACTGTCACTTTGACGACTTTGTCTCTTCCAGATCCCCCATAGCCTTGCTCTTCCACGTCCATTACCTCCTCAGCCCACAATCCTCCTGTAACCCCTTCATTCTTTTCACAGACTAAAATCAGTGCTTCAACATTCCTCCCCCAAAGCCTTTTGCTCTTCGTTCAAAACCCTCTTTAAACCCTGTGGCTTTCCTGGAATAGTAATGTCTTTATCAATTTCTGTCCTATGATTTTCCATTGCTGAACCTGCATGTTTTACCATATTATACACCTGTCAGTGTCTGTTTTACCATTATATACACCTTGGTGTACTTGTGGATATGGCAATGAACCTGACTTTGCTACAGCTGAAAGTTGATATTATATACTAGTTTTTCAATGAGGCGTGGATGATAAGGACCTTTGTTTCTGAGTCAAACATGCAAGTCAAATGATCAGATATCATTGAGAGAGCTACGTTCTTGCATCGCTAATTTTTCCCTAATTGTCTGCACTTTTCTCCTCCTCCTTTCTGTAAGGACTATTGCTGTCACAGAAAGCTCCCACTTACATCAGCAAGCATCCCACTCCTCACTGTATGACCAAACTTAGAGCAAATTAAAAACTACAGTGTTCACATGTCTTATGTTGCTGTGACCATGGAAGGCAGACAAGGTGTGTTACCAGTTTATTATAGTTAATATTCTTTGCCTTTCTTTGACCTAAGGGGTCTGAGATTGTTTGTACTGGTTAACCAGAAAGTGAACACAATATTTAAAGAAGTGACTTCAAATGATATTGAGGAATGATATTCAGTCCTTTGCGAGGAGGGACATAGAATCTGGGGATGTAGAGTCAGTATGGATAGAACTGAGAAAATCTAAGGGTAGAAGGACCCTAATGGGAGTTATCTACAGGCCCCCAAACAGCAGTCTAGATGTAGGGTGTAAGTTGAACGAAGAGTCGGCATTGGCATGTCGGAAAGGTAATGATACAGTTGTCACGGGGGATTTCAACATGCAGGTAGACTGGGAGAATCAGAATGGTACTGGACCCCAAGAAAGGGAGTTTGTGGAGTGCCTCCGAGATGGATTCTTAGAACAGCTTGTACTGGAGCCTACCAGGGAGAAGGCAATTCTAGATTTAGTGTTGTGCGATGAACCGGATTTGAACAGGGACCTCGAGGTAAAGGAACCATTAGGAGGTAGCGACCATAATATGATATGTTTTAACCTACAATTTGAGAAGGAGAAGGGAAAATCGGATGTGTCAGTATTACAGTTGAACAAAGGGAACCATGGAGCTATGAGGGAGGAGCTGGCCAAAGTTCAATGGAACAATACCCTAGCAGGGAAGACAGTTGGACAAAAATGGCAGTTATTTCTGGGAATAATGCAGAAGGTGCAGGATCGGTTCATTCCAAAGAGGAAGAAAGATCCTAAGGGGAGTAAGGGGTGGCCGTGGCTGACGAGGGAAGTAAAGGGCAGTATAAAAATAAAAGAGAAGTATAACATAGTAAAGATGAGCGGGAAAACCGGAGGACTGGGAAGCTTTTAAAGAGCAACAGACGATCACAAAAAAGGCAAAACGCCAAGAAAAAATGAGATATGAAGGTAAACTAGCCAAGAATATAAAGGAGGATAGTAAAAGCTTATTTAGGTATGTGAGTAGCAAAAAAATAGTTAAGACCAAAATTGGGCCATTGAAGACAGAAACGGGTGAATTTATTATGGGGAACAAGGAAATGGCAGGTGAGTTGAACAGGTACTTTGGATCTGTCTTCACTAGGGAAGACAGAAACAATCTCCCAGATGTAATAGTGGCCAAAGGAACTAGGGTAAAGGATGAACTGAAAGAAATTTATATTAGGCAAGAAACGGTGTTGGATAGACTGTTGAGTCTGAAGGCTGATAAGTCCCAGGGACCTGATGGTTTGCATCCCAGGGTATTTAAAGAGGTGGCTCTAGAAATCGTGGATGCATTGGTAATCATTTTCCAATGTTCTATAGATTCAGGAACAGTTCCTGTTGATTGGAGGGTGGCTAATGTTGTCCCACTTTTCAAGAAAGGAGGGAGAGAGAAAATAGGGAATTATAGACCAGTTAGCCTGACGCCAGTGGTGGGAAAGATGCTGGAGTCAATTATAAAAGAGGAAATTACGACGCATTTGGATAGCAGTAGAAAGATCAGTCTGAGTCAGCATGGATTTATGAAGGGAAAATCATGCTTGACCAATCTTCTGGAGTTTTTTGAGGATGTAACTATGAAAATGGACAAGGGAGAGCCAGTGGATGTAGTGTACCTGGACTTCTAGAAAGCTTTTGATAAAGTCCCACATAGGAGATCAGTGGGCAAAATTAAGGCACATGGTATTGGGGGCAGAGTACTGACATGGATTGAAAATTGGCTGGCTGACAGGAAACAAAGAGTAGAAATTAACGGGTCCCTTTCGGAATGGCAGGCTGTGACCAGTGGGGTACTACAAGGTTCGGTGCTGGGACCGCAGCTGTTTACAATATACATTAATGATTTAGATGAAGGGATTAAAAGTAACATTAGCAAATTTGCTGATCACACAAAGCTGGGTGGCAGTGTGAAATGTCAGGAGGATGTTATGAGAATGCAGGGTGACTTGGACAGGTTGGGTGAGTGGGCAAATGTATGGCAGATGCAGTTTAATGTGGATAAATGTGAAGTTATCCACTTTGGTGGCAAGAACAGGAAGGCAGATTACTATCTAAATGGAGTCAAGTTAGGAAAAGGGGAAGTACAATGAGATCTAGGTGTTCTTGTACATCAGTCAATGAAAGCAAGCATGCAGGTACAGCAGGCAGTGAAGAAAGCTAATGGCATGCTGGCTTTTATAACAAGAGGAATTGAGTATAGGAGTAAAGAGGTCCTTCTGCAGCTGTACAGGGCCCTGATGAGACCCCACCTGGAGTATTGTGTGCAGTTTTGGTCTCCAAACTGAGGAAGGACATTCTTGCTATTGAGGGAGTGCAGCGTAGGTTCACAAGGGTAATTCCTGGAATGGCGGGACTGTCATATGTTGAAAGATTGGAGCGAATGGGCTTGTATACACTGGAATTTAGAAGGATGAGAGGGGATCTGATTGAAACATATAAGATTATTAAGGGATTGGACACACTGGAGGCAGGAAGCATGTTCCCGCTGATGGGTGAGTCCAGAACTAGAGGCCACAGTTTAAGAATAAGGGGTAGGCCATTTAGAACAGAGATGTGGAAAAACTTTTTCACCCAGAGAGTGGTGGATATGTGGAATGCACTGCCCCAGAAGGCAGTGGAGGCCAAGTCTCTGGATGCATTCAAGAGAGAGTTAGATAGAGCTCTTATAGATAGCGGGATCGGGGGATATGGGGAGAGGGCAGGAACAGGGTACTGATTGTGTATGATCAGCCATGATCACAGTGAATGGGGGTGCTGGCTAGAAGGGCCGAATGGCCTACTCCTGCACCTACTGCCTATTGTCTAAATGGAGCTAGGATAATCAAATGCATTGCTGAGTTAGTCTGCATGCACTTTGTGTTCTGGGTTATGTAATGTAATATAAGGATTTTCTTGGTACATATCCTGAATTAAGATCAGTTCAGTTAATGTGCAAGTTGAAAGGTTAACAATGGTTCGGGACAAATTACAGAAGGGGGGGGGGGGAGAAAAAGCTTGTATGTTTGCTCCTGATGACTGTACACAGAAAATACGTGATATGTGGTGAGGAAAGGAAGAGGCTTGTCACTTGATTAGCATGAAGACTTGTAGAGGTCACAAATGAAGTGTTCTCACCTGGATGAACAAGTAGAGGATGACAGAGAACCATTGGAATTGAATCCCATCGCGAGCGAGCATTTTTAGGAGATGGAAGTGGAGACTGAGTTAAGACAGGAAGTGATCCAGAATGTGTCACATTCACAAAGAGAGGGAGTTATTTAGAAATAAACTACCAAGCAAGAATTAACAGCACTGAGAGTGATTCACATTGACACCACAGTGATGATGCCTGACAAATCAGGACTCCCTGTGATGTTTCCTCCAGTTATACCAAATGTATCTTTAAAAAACATCCTGCCATTGGTTATAGTAGTGCAGAAGCTTTAGAAGGTGAATTCAGTTTTCTTTGGAAATAAAATTAAACCTGGTATTAGCTTAAACCCCGCAACACTGCGGGGTTGCCAAAAACCCAACGGGGAATGTAAACCTTTGACTTTAACCGATCAGACCCATGAGACCCCAGTCTCATTACGGAACCTCTCTGGGTAATATGGCATGTGTCCCAGCACCACACACTTCTTCAGAGATGGGCTAATTTAACATGACATCAGTGATATCTCCCTAATGCTTTCATCTTGAGTGTTCTGGATTGGGCTGTGCAGACAGATGCTGGAAGGGGTTAATGAGAAAATCCTTGCTAGTTGCCCTCATTTGTGTGCCAGATACAGATCCCGTAACTCCTGTAATCTCCTTCTCCATGGCTTCTTGCCACCAAGGGTCTCAGTAATAGCTGTCTAAGGTGTCCTCTTTGTACAGAGACTAAAAGACAGTTAGTTCTGTGAAGCTTTGCTCATACAAGGGGAAATAATCACTTTTAACTGCGCCACAGCCTCTGTTCGCCTTTATTTTCTTGCAAAGTCCAATTACTAAACCCCACATAATGCTTTCTTTCAGCAGACCACAGCTCTTCGCTTATAATTAATTGCTGGAGGCAAAAGTAATGAATGTTAATTGATGATTTGAACAATGGCTGATATAAAGCCAGCATGTTAGGTATTAATTAAATACCTGGGAATTAAGAGGAGGTAGACAGAGGGAGCCGACAAGATTGTAATCCTACTCGGTCACCCGGACAATCCCTCTCCTGCCAGGTTCACATGGGATTGTTGGGTCCGAATACAGATCAGCAGCAGGGAGGCACTTTTCAAGGGAATCGTTGCATTTTGTTCAGGAGGAGGAAGAAAACATTTAAGAGACCAGAGTGAGTCAAATTAAGTCTGTCCTAAAGATATCAGGGAGACTTGAAATAGTGGATTCTGGGATTTTGGATAAATATGAATTTTGCAGGCAGCAGACATTGGAGCAGTTGGCAGTGCCTCCTTCCTCCCCACTTTTATCAATCAATTTCTGACACAATTCTGAATTTGTGCAAATTACCAGAAAGCTGTGACTGTGTGCATAGGGTCTAAGAAACTCTATTGGTTATAAACGCTTAGCTTTAGCATGTGTTTGAGCAACACAAAAATGAGTTAACAAGGTAATCTAATGAGCATTATGGGAGTAAATAGATTCTACGCTGGCATGGCAAATTCCTCATGATAGCTTGTTCCTCATACATGAAGAGGAATGACAATGGACCTGGTTCAATGTAGCAACTGTGTTTCGGCATCTGATCTTGACCAAGACAGTAATAGATCCAACAGTCACCGGTAGTTCAATTACTGCTATGTTATGGATGGGAATATCCAATTGTTAACAATTATTCACAGATCTTTGCTGTTACTGTATGCCAACTGATATTGGAGAAGAATGGAAGCTGATTTGATAGTGAATCCCCACGTGATGGAATATCCCTGTATATGCCTGCCCTTTTAAAGCTTACAGGTGCACAATGAACACATCAAATACATTTTGAAATCTGCTTCAGCCACACCCTAGACTGGAGTTAATGGATTTTGGACAGGAACACACACACAAACTATTACAGCCTCGGAAACAGAGATAAACTGTTGGTGCCAACGGACAAAGTATTAGAATTCTGCTGATGATCCACTGTTGGGGTCAATAGGTTCTTTTAAATGTAGATTATAAACCCCCAAAGGTTCCATGAGTGACGAGACTTGACTTCAGCAAAACTTTAATGCTACTTAGTGCTAGAAAGATTTACTGATAGCTTGGAACTTGCCTACTGGTTTTCAGCAATGGACAAGATCTTCTGAGGTTCAGAACTGCTGGCATCCATCAGGATGAATATCTGTGATTGGACATTGCTTTCTCTAACTCAACAGTGTTAAATCTGGCAGCTGGATCTTACTGCTGCCTTAGACCAGATCAGATAACAAAATACAGACCAAAATCTGATATTATCCAAGTCCGCTGGAACTTCTGATGTTTTGATGAGTGATCCCTCGTGCCCTGAACAAAGTTTGTCATTTATTATTGGTCCTAGCAAGTTCCAGTTATCTCAGTTATTTGACTCCAGCCCCACATCTCTGACCCACCAAACTTGAGTGATAATGAGTTAATCCCACAATATTTTGTGAATTGCTGATTGTAAAGCCAGCAGCTCTATTGTTATCAAAGGCATGCCATTAGAAGACAGCGCTGATCATTTATAATTGAGTATTATAGTTTATCAGGGTTTCTAATATTAACTTGAGAATTATGTCAATAAAAGACACTTGAACATGGATAGGGAAGCTTTAGGGGTGAATGAAGGAAAAGGAGTCTAGCTTAGATGTGGGTCTAGGTTGGCAAGGAGGAGTTGGGCTGAGGGGCTATTTCCTTGCTGTATTATTCTATGACTCTGTGACGTGATGGAGTTGTTCATCAGGAGAATGTCTTAGTGATCTTTATAATGCTGAGCTTATTGCCCTTATTTCCTATTTCTATAAAATTCAGTCCCTGAAAGAGACATTAAACCACCTCTTAGTGTCACACCTTTGTCCTTTGGTATTGGGAAATGAACCTGGTCAGGTGTCAGATCTCTCAGTGGGAGAGCATTTTGGAGATAGTGATTGTAATTCTATCTCCTTTATAATAGCATTGGAGAGAGGTAGGAACAGACAAATTAGAAAAGCATTTAGTTTGAGCAAAGGGAATTATGAGGCTATCAGGCAGGAAATTGGAAGCTTAAATTGAGAACAGATGTTCTCAGGGAAAGGTACGGAAGAAATGTGGCAAATGTTCAGGGGATATTTGTGTGGAGTTCTGCATAGGTACATTCCAATGAGACAGAGAAGTTATGGTAGGCTACAGAAACTGTGGTGTACAAAGGCTGTAGTAAATCTAGTCAAGAAGAAAAGAAGAGCTTACAAAAAGTTCAGAGAGCTAGTAATGTTAGGGATCTAGAAGATTATAAGGCTAACAGGAAGGAGCTTAACAAAGAAATGAGGAGAACCAGAAGAGGCCATGAGAAGGCCTTGATGGGCAGGATTAAGGAAAACACCAAGGCATTCTACAAGTATGTGAAGAAAAAGAGGATAAGATGTGAAAGAATGGGACCTATCAAGTGTGACAGTGGGAATGTGTGTATGGAACTGGAAGAAATAGCAGAGGTACTTTACAAATACTTTACCTCAGTATTCGCTATGGAAAAGGATCTTGGTGATTGTAGTGGTGACTTGCAGCAGACTGAAAAGCTTGAGCATGTAGATATTAAGAAAGAGGATGTGCTGGAGCTTTTGGAAAGCATCAAGTTGGATAAGTCACTGGGACTGGATGAGATGTACCCCAGGCTACTGTGGGAGGTGAGGGAGGAGATTGCTGAGCCTCTGTGATGATCTTTGCATCATCAATGGGGCTGGGAGAGGTTCTGGAGGATTGGAGGGTTGCGGATGTTGTTCCTTTATTCAAGAAAGGGAGTAGAAATAGTCCAGGAATTATAGACCAGTGAGTTGTACTTCAGTGGTTGGTAAGTTGATGGAGAAGATCCTGAGAGGCAGGATTTATGAATATTTGGAGAGGTATAGTATGATTAGGAATTGCCAGCATGGCTCTATCAAGGGCAGGTCATGCCTTACGAGCCTGATTGAATTTTTTGAGGGTATGACTAAACACATTGATGAAGGAAGAGCAGTAGATGTAGTGTATATGGATTTCAGCAAGGCATTTGATAAGGTACCCCATGCAAGGCTTATTGAGAAAGTAAAGAGGCATGGGATCCAAGGGGACATTGCTTTTTGGATCCAGAACTGGCTTGCCCACAGAAGGCAATATGTAGATGGGTCATATTCTGCATGGGGTCGGTAACCAGTGGTGTGCCTCAGGGATCTGTTCTGGGACCCGTACTCTTCATGATTTTTATAAATGATCTGGATGAGGGATGGGTTAATAAGTTTGCTGATGACACAAAGGTTGGGGGTGTTGTGGATAGTATGGAGGGCTGTCAGAGGTTACAGCGGGACATTGATAGGATACAAAATTGGGCTGAATAGTTGCAGATGGAGTTCAACCCAGATAAGTGTGAAGTAGTTCATTTTGGTAGGTCGAATATGATGGCAGAGTATAGTATTAATGGTAAGACTCTTGGCAGTGTGGGGGATCAGAGGTATTTTGGGGTTGAGTCCATAGGACGCTCAAAGTGGCTGCACAGGTTGACTCTGTAGTTAAGAAGGCATATGGTGTATTGGCCTTCATCAATCATGGAATTGAATTTAGGAGCCGAGAGGTAATGTTGCAGCTATATAGGACCCTGGTCAGATCCCACTTGGAATACTGTGCTCAGTTCTGGGTGCCTCACTACAGGAAGGATATGGAAACCTTAGAAAGGATGCAGAGGAGATTTACAAGGATGTTGCCTGGATTGGGTGGCATGCCTTATGAGAATAGTTTGAGTGAACTCGGCCATTTCTCCTTGGAGCGACGGAGGATGAGAGGTGACCTGATAGAGGTGTATAAGATGATGAGAGGATCATGTATAAGATGATCATGTGGATAGTCAGAGGGTTTTTCCCCAGGGCTGAAATGGTTGCTACAAGAGGACACATGTTTAAGGTGCTGGGGAATAGGTACAGAGGAGATGTCAGGGGTAAATTTTTTTACTCAGAGAGTGGTGAGTGCATGGAATGGGTCGCCGGCAACAGTGATGGAGGCAGATACGATAGGGTCTTTTATGAGACTTTTGGATAGGTACATGGAGCTTAGAAAGATAGAGGGCTATAGTTAACCCCAGTAATTTTTAAGGTAGGGACATCTTTGGTACAACTTTGTGGGTTGAACGACCTGTGTAGCGCTGAAGGTTTTCTATGTTTCTATGTTACAAAAGTGTGTTGCACCAGATTACTCCAGTGCCCAGGTCACTGCTGGAGAACTAGAGAAGGAGAAGGGCACTCCTGCAGTCTATAAGGTTATGTCTGATCTAATAATTTCCTTCAATACCTTCTTGCCTGCTGTCATAAACTTTGGTTCCCTTTTGACCAATTATCAATGCCATTCTGGAATATACATAATAGTATCCTTGATTTATTAGCTGGTCCTGGACTTCCTCTTTTCCGGTAGACTCTCTGTCTTGGAGTCAGCATTAAGCTGTACACACTTATGTCTAGTGTACACACACGTGTGCATCAATAAGCTGCTTATAATTGAAATGTATGCATGACATACTTTGTTTCCTAACTTCTCTGCAAAAAGAATTTCATGTTTTAATAATTCAATGTAGAAAGTACTTCAAATTGATGAAGATGGACAAAAATAAAAGTGAAGAAAGAACAATTTTGTACAATCTGAGAATACAATAAGTATTGTAAGAAAATGCCCAAATAGAAAATATGACAAGAGAATAGCAGGAAACCAAAAAGAAGCAATATCAGCAGATACGCAGAACCCTGCTGAAATACAACCATAGCTCAGCCAGCCGAGAGGCCGGTACAGTACTGGGATAACATCATCCTTTCCTCTGTTTTATCCTGTTCCAAAAGAATGGCAAATTAACCCAATCTAATTGTGCAAGTGTATTGTCACTTATATAAAACACACATGGGATACACAGACACTGGGTGTAGCCAAGATGCACACTATTGTGATAATGCACAAAGCACTTTGATCTGGGATGTACTTGTATTTAGTGGACTCAGGAGGCATCTTGCAGACCTTCACTTGTAAGGTTGTACAGGATATGCTTTTGATAAGGGATCATTGCCAATCAGGGATACACTGACCTGGGATACACAGGAAGCACGTATACAAAATTGGATTTAATTTGCCACATGCGCTCAGGGTTTTTAGTGTATTTATTTGTCCATGAGATTAGTCCCCAAAAAGGCACAAGATAAATTAAGAAAAATAATCTATTTTTATTTTAAATATTAAAAATTATTGAAGTAGTAAAAGAGAGATAAATGTATTCCAACATAAGTTTACATGATCACATTTTAGCAGTAAAATATAATTATTCTGTTGATAGTTGGATTATGTGCTCCAGGGTGTTGATTGCTTAAAAGGCATGTTTGAAGTAGCACATCATCGTTATAATATCTTCTTAAAATGCTTTGAAATCTGAAATGGTTCGTGTCAAAATTTAATTTTGCTTTCTTTACTACATGCTGTGCACTGACGTTCTATTGTTGATACCCTTATTTATACTTCATATCATTCTGCTGTATAAGAGATCTCCGCAGATTTTTATCTCCTTTCTCAATACAAACATTTTTAGCCAAAATCTCCCAGATGCTGATTGGTAATGAACTTTAAACAACACACACAAAATGCTGGTGGAACACAGCAGGTCAGGCAGCATCTATAAGGAGAAGCACTGTTGACATTTTGGGCCAAGACCCTTCATCAGGACTAATTGAAAGGAAAGATAGTAAGAGATTTGAAAGTAGGAGGGGGAGGGGGAAATGCGAAATGATAGGAGAAGACCGGAGGGGGTGGGACGAAGCTAAGAGCTGGAAAGGTGGTTGGCGAAAATGATACAGAGCTGGAGAAGGGAAAGGATCATGGGACAGGAGGCCTCAGGAGAAAGAAAAGGTGGGGGGGGGGAGCACCAGAGGGAGATGGAGAACAGGGAGAGTGATGGGCAGAGAGAGAGAGAAAAAAAAACAACTAAATATGTCAGGGATGGGGTAAAAAGGGGAGGAGGGGCATTAACGGAAGTTAGAGAAGTTACTGTTCATGCCATCAGGTTGGAGGCTACCCAGCTGGTATATAAGGTGTTGTTCCTCCAACCTGATTTTGACAGTAGAGGAGGCCATGGATAGACATATCGGAATTGGGAATAGGGCGTAGAATTAAAATGTGTGGCAACTGGGAGATCCTGCTTTCTCTGGCGGACCAAGCGTAGGTGTTCAGCGAAACGGTCTCCCAGTCTGCGTCGGGTCTCACCAATATATAAAAGGCCACACTGGGACAACCGGACGCAGTATACCACACCAGCCGACTCACAGGTGAAGTGTCGCCTCACCTGGAAGGACTGTTTGGGGCCCTGAATGAACTTAAGCTACTTTTCAGACAAACACTTAAATGTGTATTAAGTTGCGTTTCTGTTTTGAATAGAGCCCCAATTTTTCTTCGGTACTACAGGTAAGATATAATGTCCTAGAGGTGGCACAAAGAAATCTTCTCTCTTTCTCAAACCATTTCACAGTCTCCAGTTTTCCTGGATTTAAATTGAACATCAACTGGGACAAAGCCAGAAGAAATTAGGTTCCCCCCAAATCCAGATATCCAGGTGTTCCAAACCAGAACTCCAAACCATTCCTACATATCAGAAATACCAAGCAGAAAATGAGGGAGGGGTGTTCAGATCAAATTACTCAAGTACTTCCCCTTCAAAAGTAATTCATTGGCTGTAATACAGAGCTGGTGAAAGTCATGGTTTACCAATAGAGGATTATAGTTGTTTATCCCCCCCCCCACCCCCAGCCCGGTGGATGATTGCATTTGTTACATTAATGGCTAGAAGATCTATCCTTTTGAACTGGAAAGAAACTAATCTTCCAATTATATTTCAGTGGTTTTCTCAAACTATCTCTTGTTTGAGTTTAGAATAAATTAGAAGTGTTGTCTTTGACCCTTCAGTTAAATTTGAAGAAACTTGGAGATCATTTATTCAACATTTTCATATGAGCTAAACTGACTTTTCCTCAACCTTACTTTTATTATCCTTAATTATTTGGATGGAGCTGTGGAGATATTGACGCTACTGTGTTTATTTGATATAATGCAATGGCCCATCTTGGTTAGGTTTTTTTTTTGTTTTTTTTATTTTCTCCATTTTTTGTAACCACTATGAGTTTGGGAGATTACTATATATGGATTATCATCTATTTGTATTTATATCTTAACCTATTATGTACTCTCAAGCTCTTTGTATTCATGTTTCATTTATGTTTGTTTAAAATGAATAAAATGCTTTAAAAAGAAAAGAAAGTCATTTTATAGATGCAATTCCTTCATTTTCCTTTTCTTTTCACCGTGGTTCAAAAAGGTCCTAGTGTAAAACTATGGACAATGGCTTAAGACTTCCTTAATTGTGAGTGGTGTTGCAATGCAGGGCATGGGGGTAGGGAAGGAGAATAGGGTGGCAGTGTCTAGTGAGAATTATAAAAATGGATTTAAAGAAAACATTTCAATCCATTAATCCCCATGCATAAAGGTATGAAGGGGGTTTTGGGAAGTGGACCCCATACTGGATGGTCACCAGGCAGCAGGTATTCTGGCTATTATGAAGAAAGGACATCTTGTGTTTTGTTTTGCATGCTTCACACTGCCAGAAAATTTGTGATTGAAAATCCTGGCAAGTTTGCATAGGAGGAAAAGTTGGGTATGAACTTGGGTACAGATCTTCAACATGCATACTGCTAATAACTTTCTTTTCAGAATTTGGTACTGGAAATCCATTCCCGGTTTGCAGTAGCATTTGTGTTATCATTATGCACTTGTGTACATGCCAAAATAATACTTGTTTGATGGACATAATGAAAATGACATGTGTATACTTGAAAAGCCATAAGGCTACAATGTGGTAAGAATCAGTTTTCTAACAATTTCCAATCCAGAAATTCATTAAAAATTATTTGAAAAATCTTTGTTATGTAAGAAATTCTGGCATTCAAGATACAGGGAAAATGATTTACTTTTATAGATTGTGACGTACTCTGTGGAGTACATTGGTGTGGAATATGGTTGAGTAAAAACTTAGGCTATTGGTTCTTGTATGAAATGCTACTTGATACCCTCAGATTTTTTTTTGTAGAAAACATACATGGTACAGGTACATTCATAAAATTTAATGGGTGGAAATTATACATTCATGGCAAAGGTATGTGGACAAGCTCTTATTGAGAAAGGAGAGTTGAAGCTGAAGGAACCAATGAGCTAAGTTAAGGTAAAATAGTAAAGAAATTGTTAATGACAGAGCACTAATTGTAGAGAAATTCAGAGGCAGAATAATAGAATACAGGGAAGGACTAAAGCATAATAATAATAATAGCAACATGGTAAAATAGAGATATGAATAATATTGATTTGGGGGAAATACTTTTGTAGCAATACTTTCCAATTCAAGGTATGAGTTGTTTGAAAACTTTTTTTCAGATGGTTTGCTTTGTTACCTGTTTAGTGTTGTATTGTTGAATCTCTGATAATAACCGACCTCATTAGTTAAAAGCTGAAATTCAGTACAGCATGTCCTCCTACTCACAAGTGATTAAAGAAATTTCAAGCAGCAGCCAGCTTTCACACCTTTAATCTGAGGCTTGAGAAATGTGATAATTTTGCTGTAATGAGAAAAGATTGTATCTGAATGTGTCATTGACTCACACAGAGATACCAATGCAATGTTCCCAATCATAGCACTGCTGTGATTTCACCTTCCCATTAACATTTAAAGCTAATCTAGAAAACGAAGCAGTTTGGTTTTATAACCGTGCAATCAATTGAAATGAAATAGCAGCTGAAGTACTTATTACTGCCAGGAATTTATTGTTGTTGCACTATTGGGGGCTAACACCAGGCTACCAAATATTTTGGACAAATTCATGCCTTCCCTTAAACCCTTCCCCTTCTAATATTATATTTCCATGAGAGGTTGGAATTGAGGAAATTCTGATAAACAAAGAGGAATCCGCCTATCATTAACTCTTCTCTCCTATTGTGAGTTGGATGATTTCTGAGTGAGAATTACAGGTTGCAATTACCTCACACTTGACTTTCTAATGCTGGGGAGATAGGACAGGAGAGATGTCCACTAATAGTGTGGTATTTTGGAGAAATGTAGTTGGCCCAGCAAGCATGGCTGCACACAGCACACGCTCATGGCAAACCATGCTATCCTACGTAATGAAACCACAGCTCTATGCATGAACATACTTATGATCCCGAACTATGGCTCTGTCAGTTTGAAATCAAGCTTGATGGTCTTGCTAGCTCGGAAGGACAGATGTAGCTAAGTTCCATTGTGTGACCTAGAGACATTTAAACATAGTAATGGGGTTTCTCAGGTACCAGATGAAGATTCTACAATCTAGATGATCCACTTACAGGTCAAATTGAAGGTTGTTTGGCTGAAGAAATATGTTAAAAGAATGATTCTCAATTTGAGTTAACTGCTCCAAATATTATGTCACAAAAGTAGATAAACATTGCCGTAGGAGAAACAAAAAACCTGGCGAATAAATCATAGATTAAAAAAGGCAGAAGATCTGAATCTATCAAGCTGACTCTGCCCATGCATAGCAGAGGCTAATACACTTTATTAACATCCCCTTTAATGGAGCTGAAAATAAAGTTGGGCATCACAGTAGCATAGTGGTTAGCACAATGCTTTACAGTACCAGTGACCCTGGTTCAATTCCCACCACTGCCTGTAATGTTCTCCCCGTTTCCTCCATGTGCTCCTGTTTGCTCCCAGGTGTACCAGTTAATTGATCATTGTAAATTGTCCTGTGATTAGGCAAGGGTTAAATTTGGGGATTGGTGGGTGGTGTGACTCAAAGGGTCGAAAGGACCTATTCCATGCTGTATCTCAATGAAAGAATGAATGAATGAATGAATAAAAATTAAATAAATAGGTAAGTAAATAAGTTACACAATTTTACTCAGGCTATAAAGAAATTAAATAATAGAAACAGTGTATTTCATCTCAATGCTTGGAATGTAAATAATTGGTTGCTTATTTCCCATACAGGAAATGAGAAGGACACATATTATTTTCTACAATCTGTAAATTAAGTTATTCCCTACTAATAAGGTAGACAAGAAAGATATTACTGGTCCTTTTGATATAAATGATGTCAGTCCTCAAATTCACCAATAAAAATGATTGGTACTGATATAAATTCGTTGTATGTCACTGCCCTGGAATAATTCTATTGTCTGGTGAGAAATGTAGGTGGGAACCGACTGTACACATTGAAACATCTCAATCATATTGCAGACAAGGTGCAACTGAAGAAGCAGAGCACAACAAAAAACAGATATAAAAACTGAAGGAAGAGAACATGCAGAGACAAGATTAGTCAAAATTTAGCAATTCTAATAGAGTAAATGACAGGACAGTCGATTAAAGTCTTTGATGATTGTCCATTTGTTGCTGGAGTATGTTTCAATGTCACCGTTCTGGGATTTAATCCAGATTCAGCAGATGTATTTTCAGTGATGTTGTTAATTTCCTCACACTTCTAGCTTCTCTGTTTCTGTTCTAGATCCCAGATATTTTCTTTCTGCCTCCTCTATTTTGTTATTTTCTGTTTTCTCTCACTTTTCATCTTTCATTACTTTTCCTTGATTCATATCTTCACACCTTCTTTTGTATATTTCACTTCTTTCTCTTTTTGCCACTTTCCTGCTTCCTTATTTTTTCAACCGCTCCTGTTCGTCTTTCCATTTCCCTTTCCTGTTGATTTATTTCTGAGCAGTTTTGCTCTTGCTTCTTACCAATATGCTTATCTTTGCGTTTCTCAACAACACCCGCACCCTGCTCTACCCTGTCTCTTTCCTCATTCCACACTGGACTAGGGCAGGTCAGATTCACAAGGATACTGTCAATGTGTGAATTTTTGTTCTGATCATCAGGAAATAATTAGACTTGGAACAACCTACCTGGTATCTGACCTAGTCTATATGAAGCAGTAGAGTTTGCCAGAAAGTTATAGTGGATGGAGAAGGAAACATGGCTGACCATTTCATTCCCTAGACCAGTTTGAAGTACATTAGTATCATCCTTTCACAACCACAGTGACTTCCAAATTGTTTAACATGTGTTTATTAGTTAATGTAACACAGTCATTGTTCAGGTGACATACATATGAAATATAATCACTGGCATAAAGTGGAGAAACACAACACCCAATCTACTCAGAACAAATTTCCATAAAGAACATTATTGATTTGTGTCCTACAATGGTAACCTTGGTTTATTGCTTTGGCTTTGTGCAGCACTCCTTCAGTGAAAGACTCTACTGAAGTTATGAGATAAACTTGAATCACAGTCTTTTGCCTCTTAGGCAAAAGTGCTAAATACTGAGCCAGGAATTACACTTTTGTAATGATTTTGCTTCCAGGCCTGAGGTCATTAACCTTGTCCATCTGATTGACTGAGCCTGGTTTGGGCTTCATGGTTAAGCTGTTAGTCACACAGACGCGTACATTTAAGAGCCAATGTCAATTTGTGTTGTATTTACATTGGACTGTCTAGTCTCAGACTGGTTGATCCAATGCAGACGCAAGCCAAGCAGTAGCGTATTTAGATCACATGCTGAAACTCAACCAGCCTGGAACTCTAGCTTTATCATAACTCTAAGTTTGTAGAGTGTGCTTTTGGGGACTGAACAATCTGTGCATGCTGAAATTAACTACAGGCAAAATTCCACAGAGTCTGATTAAAAACCCACATGCATTTTTTTTCCCCAACCAAGCTTGGTGCTGGGATCCCACTCTACAGTGCATCAAACCGAAGCTTTCAAGGTTGGGCTAGGTTGCAATTATTACGCAGAAACCACTTACCAGCAATCTTATATTTGAAAAAACTCAATAATACTAATGGATGTGAATGAGTTTGTCCATTGCGTGGCTCATGTACTCTGTTGGTGCTTGTGGCATTGAAATAAGTATCTAAAATAAGAATTGTAACACACTATACTTCTGACAGGATAACTGTATAGAGTTTTCAACAGGAGTCAAATTCAGCTAAGGATTCCTTTAAAGATAAATGAGTTGAAGAGTTGCATAATTTTTTATAAAATGCAATTAATTTAAATAGCTTAAGTTTAAATAATAAGGGTATTGACATTATGTGATAAGTAGTTTTGAACCAGCGGTGGCTTAGAAAGAGGGAGGACAATTCTGCAGTCAGTTCACCCCTTTATGGTAATTTTCCTACTAACAGTAAAAAGACTGGGTTTATATATGACCTCATCAGGCCTTTCACAGGCATCTCAAAGCACTTCAGCCATAATGAATTACTTTGAAGTGTCTTGACTATTGTAATGTAGCCAAACATGGCCAGCGCGCTCCGCTGCAAACCTATTACATCACCGACATTCATTACTTAAAGCATTAGAAACACAACTGGATTAATAAAGATCTAAAGCTTAATCAGAATGCAGTGAAACAATTTAATTTTCAAATCGATTTACCCCCAGATTGCTGTGGAGATATTGAGATTTGTGCCAGCTTAAACGCAGGTATAAAATGTGTGTTTGTAAATATTTCGACTGGTGTAAACTCAGATATCCATATGAAGAAAGTTAATGTAAGATTAATTGAAGATGTTCACAAGTAAGGCGGTGAGGTATAATAGGAAACAGCGCTATGGAGATCTGTTGTTGTAACATGGTCTCTCAGTGAGTGTGGGGATCAGCAGGCGTTGCGGAACATTTAAAATGAAACATCTGTTATAAATATAATTTATCTTTTCATTAAAACACTGTAAATTCTAACTAACTTTCTCCACCCGAAGAAAATATGTTTTCAAATAATAAATAATTCAAATAATTGTCCCAATACTTGTAATGTTTGTTGGCAGAAATTACATAGAGGATTTGGATTAAAGAGGGTTCTTCTGAAGATAGTGGGAGGAAGGTACTCATTAAACTAAGATCCCAACAAGCGCAATATACCTGCACTTCGTGTATAATTTTGCAATTAAACTTCTTAAAGTTACCTGCTTGTTTATAGTTTAAAGATACTATTCTGGACCGTTGAAACACAAAACTTAATATTCACACGCAGATTATTCACGCTGTATACGTATATGTTGTTGGATGAAATGCTGAACAAGGAATGCTGGAACTTTGGCCGACTACAACCTAAAGTGAAACTTTTTTTGGGGCTCCGATGGCTAATAGTTTTGCAGAGCCTTGTGTGCGCCTCATCGTAGGGCGATGGCGTTAACGCTGGCGTTTGTCCATCGATTACTCTTTTCCAGACCCGCAAATGTTTCCTGGTGCTAGGGCTTCAAGCAAATATCCCGTGTTTTTGTTTTCGACAGCGCTCTGTGAACCGAAATGGTGTGAATATGTATGCATTTATACGCTGAACATTGTATTAAGTGGTATGTTTGCAGATTCGTTGTTAACTGACAAACTCTCTGGTCTTCACTCATTCTATCCGTGCTCTGTTCACGCCTGGTTAAAGACAGAAGTTCGGGGGTACTTGTTAAATCGCTTCCGGTCGAACTGTTTCGGACCACATTTCCAAAACGACCCAGCCTTGCCTCTGCCTCCTAAACCGGTCATATACTCACCCATCGCCGCCAGTTCTCTTATTCACTCACTCTTTCTAGGCCTCTCGCTTGAAGTTTCACTTCTGAAAGTCTACCTTATGAGTGGTTTATGATTATGACTCGGGGCGACGGTTGACCCAAAGTGATAACGCAACACTTCAATTTGTTAAAGAACAAAACAAAGAAAGGGGGAGAGCTGTGGGGAATATCGTTTGACCTCAATTGTACTAATCCGAGCCCAGAAGCTCTCTTTGAAATACGCGCAGAGGCCTAATATTTGACTTCTAAAAAGTAAACCATTCAAATTTTCTTCTATTTAAAAATTGTATTCGTTATAACGAGATGCGACTCAAATCATGCACGGAGCAGTGTTCGGTTTAACGCAAAGTGCTGTTTGTCGTAATTCAAATGAGAAGTTTTCCTTCAAATAACGAGATAAATTGGATAGTCTATTACAACCTGCTACTAAAGTGGCTTTTTTTCCACATTACTTTATTAGCTCATGGGGCAGGCAACGGGGCATTCAGCGTTCGAAGGGAGAAACACCCGAACGGAAATGATTCCGCGCGAGAGAAGCGCGGATAACTGTTGCAATGTTTCACTGAGAGGAGCATGCGGCTTAACTCGAGTGATGTTACGGTAAAACGGGATTACAGATAGCTGCAGCCAGGAAAATAAAGTTACTTGCTGTACTCTTTGACGGGATGCAGATTCTGGTTACCTAAAGTTATATTTAGCTGTGGGTAAATGCGGTTATCTACAGAGACGTTCCAAGGAGGGGAACTGATTCCAGCCCAGGGCGGATAAGATTCTGCCTACTTGCATTCAAGCCAAGGGGGCTCACGTTCACGCGGCTATGAAAACCGATAGCAGTATTGAATATGTTAGGATATTATTCCTTGTCACCTAATATCTATATGTGCATCCGGAGATAATAATCATCGGGCTGCTTATCAAGGTAAAACTAGTACAAACGAAACGGGACAGAGTGCTGCTCATTTCCACAGTGCCGATCTAGGCAACACTACAGGTTTCCGACATCACTTCACTTCGGTGCAAATTCCTGAAACTTGTTCCATCCTGGGGTGACATGCGCATCGAACAGTCGGGTGGTCGCTGGGGGTCAGCGGAGAAAATCGAAGGAACTTGAACTGCAGGTTCTTCGTGATGTCTCGTATTAATTTGTGCAATAGTGGATTAAACTCATAAATAGTAAACCAACAACTCGATTATTTTAAAGTAAATTTTCCTCAGCAGTGCATCATTACTTTTCGCCCAACACACTCTTAAATAGATGAATCAGCGAAACTAGGATGTTACAGATTAATACCGCGGCTAGAGGGAGGAAAGGAAGATGACAAGAAAGCTTTGATTAATCTTTTTTTCGGTCTCAATTTAAATTTCAGATCTGGCCGGTGAAATGTGCAAAAACTGTCCAGCAGGAGGAGGCAAAGGGTTAAATGAATTGTGACTGGTTCCAATGTCCCCGAGGGCTCTCGGATCAGTGCTGTTTCACCCGCAAAAAAATACTTGCAGCTCAGCGAGATGCCTCAATTCGTTCGGTCTGTTTTTCATTCCGTCTGCGGATACTTTACACGTTTGTTATCCGTAGTTCCGAATAGTTTTGGCAAACGGAGAATTACCAGAGTGGTCGAAGTTCACGGCGTGGTTCGACACGGTCCTGCAGACCCGCAACACACCCACGTTTCGGCGAAGTCTGCAGCGAGACTGCATAAAATGCAGTTGAGAGTATTGTCACGAGTGCATTGCGGTAAGACAGCTGCTATTCAAAGTTATGTATAGATGACAGACTGGGAGAAAGACAAACACATGCAAATGTTACAGGTTGATGTAATAAGCATTGTGGGAAGGATTACTGGATATATGTAAAGGTATACTGCAAAAACACAGTGTGTACGATATAAAGATATTTCTTTGTGACAAGTGAGAACGTTTAGGGTATTTATCTCACAACAAAAATGTTGTATTTATTCTAATTATAAAGGCCGACGAGCTGGCGAGTTTCATTGATGCTGAAGGATCTGGTAGATTTCATTGTGCCCTGTGTTATTATTCCCCGCACAGGCGGACGTGCAAATTTGGCTTCTCTGCCCATTTGAATAGGGTAGACCTTATTTTTCTTTCGCATTCTGCGCATGTCCACCACGCCTGTAACTGACACGAACAGCACAAGGCAGGTAAATGGAGCCAATCGGTGAGAAACTGCTGGCATTCATTGGGCTGTTTAGTGTCAGCCCCCTTTTAATTAGATCATACAGCTCCAAATCGTCAATACAAGTTTCCTAAACTGAATCTCACTTTGCCAGGTACGCATATGGATTGTTTAATAGATTGAAGTCCACTTTGGATCTAAGGAATTGTGCCTACTGGGTGGGAAAACAAACTTATTTCGACCCTCTTTTGGACTTTCCTAAATCTTCTCGATCTTCGCCGTCAGGGCCAACGCATTTGGCGAAAGCCATGTTCCAGCCTACGGCCAAAAGATGCTTCACCATCGAGGCTCTCGTAGGCAAAGACAACACGTCCACACTGGGGGATGAACCGCTTCGACCTACAGCTCTGAGATACGCCGATTCGGTGCACGCTTCCCCGTTCGGAAGCGGCTTCCAGAACGCCGGCAGGACTCTCTACAGCAGCCCCGAACTCCTGTTTCCCGAGCCGGTGACCCACGCGGCCAGCCCCGCGCTCTCAATGCACCCGGGGAACGCGCACCATCTACCCGCTCAGTCTTTCTTTGCGCCTCAGCAGAGAGAAGCACTGAGTTTTTACCCTTGGGTTTTAAGGAACAGATACCTGGGTCACAGATTTCAAGGTAAATGGACGTGATTGTAAGGGATAACAGTTGTGCCAATAAGTATGCTACAGGGCGATTAACCAACTCTGGATTAGTGTAATTACCTCTCATTTTCACCCCGTGTTTGTGTGGAGAGGCTATCTCCAAATCCCGGCGTTTGCTAAACTTAACTCCACACTGTCGCCGTATTCTGTGTTTATTCTGTTTAAGACTTTTGCTTCACACGAGTAACTATGTAAGGAAACGATTTAAATTCAGCTAATTAAATTGTAGCGCGGTGTGCAGATGCTAAGCTGGACTGCAACAGAGAAAGTGAAACTAGGTCAGCTCGCACGGAAATTAAGCGAAAACGTGTTAACAGGTAAACATAGCGCGGAGGATCAAGATAACCGGCGATCGTTTAAAGAAATAAAGGATTCCGGAAGAACCAGGCTATATCAGGATTCTTGCACTCCGTTCGTAGTCTGTTCATAGTAACCTGGTCTGCCACGAATCTCCAGTAGCGCCTGTCTGTTGCCCGGCAACTTCCGAATTTAAGGCGGTATTAACAGGACGCAGCTTTCGTAAAACCCCCAAAGTGGATTTAAATTTAACTTATAGAGAAAAAGGGCATTGAAGTTTCCAGTGCCGTTCCCTCAGTACCCCGACCCTAGTTTAAAGTTGGTAGTTTGGTTTAAAGTTACGGCGATCTGCAATAAATTCACTGAGCGGATTGGGAAGAACGTGAGCGATGCTTTGTACATCCGTCAGATGTATCCTTCAATACATGGTTACCTGGCAGATTTAATACTAAATTTATACCGGAAGTTATATTTTTTTATTTCAAGCACGACAATATAGATTTTTAAAAAGAAAATTGACAATAGAAATGCAAGAAGTTAGTGAGTGATAATAACGCTGCTGGGCTTGATGCGCAGTTTAATCCGGGGAAGACGGCTTTCGTTTGTAGATCAGCAACGCCGAAAGGCCGGGGTCTCTGTAACTATTACTTACAAGGAGGGAGCAAAAATCAAAAGAAGGATTGCAGAGAAGCTTGGCTGTAAGAATCCAACGTTTCTAAACAAAACAAATAATTAATATCCAATTGCTCACTGCTAATCAAAGGTAGCTTCACAGGATTGTGAAAGCTCACTGCTTAAAAAACCGTTTCTAGATGGTCAAGATGATATCCTTTGATGCAAATACATGAAATCTTTCTTATATATTCCCTCTTGAGTGAAGGTGAAAAGCACGATTTTTTAAAACACTAAATTATACAAACACATCTGGATTGGAATACCTGAGGAAGAGTTTTGCGTTAAGTACAGTCTGGACAATGTAAAATCAACAGGGATTTTCGCATTAGCCCCTTGAATTTACAATAACAATTTACTGGTTCAGATAGTTTGTGCAAACATTGGTTTTGCAGAAATCTAACAATGAAGTTTGGCGTGGAAATGTATCTGCCCTGAACTGAGCAGACATTTAAACGATTAACTTTGAATGCTGATATAATTGGCTTATTTGATTAATCTATATCAGTTGGTTAACATCATAGATGAAACAACGTATAAAATCCACTTTGGCTTTTAAATGTTCAGGTAATCAACTTTTCCCCAGTTACAGACAGGCTACAAGTTTGTGTAGTACTCTGTGAACTTCACGCAGGCAAGGAATTCCATGGCACCCTGGTCTGTTTGATCTGAGCCGCAACCCAAAGAACTTCGCATCTACACTAATTAACTCACATGTAAACTGAATCGATGGGAAGCGAACTGAAAATTAAAAAAAAATGCCGTGATGAAAATGCAAACAGCAGCACGCTAATTATTTGAACTTAAAACTGTCCCGGAAAGGAAGGACGAAGAAATCCTAACTAACCTTAAATTAGGCTCAGTAGGAGCAATAGACGAATTAAGAGGGAGACGAAGACGGAAGTGAATTTGGAAACTGCGGTTGAGTTAGAGATGAGAAAACTATGGTGGTGAGGGGTAAGGGTAGAGGGTAGGTGGAACGCTGTGTCATATGGGTTGTAGCCGGTTTAGAAAACGAGAAAAAACATTGACGCTTTGGTTCGAATAACGCAAATCACCTCGGTCTCAAGAAAAGTTTTTGTAGGTATCTCCTCCCAAACATGCATAAAGTAAAACTTGCAGCCGAGAGAGAACATGCAGGGAATTATGGCTCCCTACTCCTACATTGTAACTTCAACTCCAGATTTCAACTTCAAGGTTAGCTTGATCATAAACATTTTACAAAGTAATTGCCTGTATGGTCAATGCTTTACATATTATACAGCACGGAGGACGAAACTTACACATTTATATGTAGGGTATGGAGCCCGATGACGTGACGTAAAGTACATAATCTGCAGCTCTATAATCTGGGTAGTATTTTATGCATTAAATGTAGCTCAAAGGAGCACATCCAGATAATGCATAGAGAAAATGTGTTTGTTTTTGCACAGCATGTCACGTATGTGAAAAATGCTACATACGTGTAGCAAAGAAGTTACTAGGATAGCTGCGAAGTTGATCCGGAGATATGAGTTTGCATCCCAGTATTGAAATGGGAAATTTAAAATCGAATTATTAGATAAATATGGACAAATAGTAGGCATAGAACTAGTAGCGGATCATCATTAGAAATCCATTTATTATCTTCGGGTGAAAATTTCTGTCATCCTTGTCCAGCTTAAGACTTCAATATGGTTGACATCTAACTGCTCTCTAGTTGACGGGACCTTCAGGACTTTGGGATGGACAATACACGTCAGCGTTGACAGCGACCTCTACATCAAACAACAGAACATTTACGGGTGTTACACGTACATGGGTGCTCACGGCACGATGTGAGTTGTAGTATGGAATCCAAGCATGTAAATACACAGTATGACAGGACCCATGATCAGAGAGTAAGAAGGCTATCAGATGAGGAGGACGCCATACACTGCGAGTCCCTTGTAAGTACCCCACAGTCAGAGTCGCAAATACATCAAGATAGATAATTCACCAATAACAGAGTATAGGACCATGAACTGAATTTTAAAACGATGTTGCAGAGCATGTTAGAGGAACATTATCAGGCAAAATTGAACTGAAAGCTACTATAGTTATCCAGGGCAGGTGATCAAAAGCTTGGCCAACTAGTCAAGTGTGTAAGGATGCTGGAGAGGTTTAGAAAGGGAATCCCAGAATTTAGGGACAGAAGCAGAATCTACCACTGTCAATGGATAAGCAATTGAAATCAGGGTTGAGGCTCCAAAACAGGAGAAGCACAGGAACTTTGGAGGTCTGGCAGGATGGAGAAGATCAGAAAGGTATGGAGCAAAGGAATCATGGCAGGATTTGAAAGTAAGAGAGGGATATTTTAAACTGAAGCGTTACTTATACTTGATCCCCGGTGCGTCAACAAA
The DNA here is from genome assembly GCF_030144855.1 of Hypanus sabinus. Lineage (NCBI taxonomy): Eukaryota > Metazoa > Chordata > Chondrichthyes > Myliobatiformes > Dasyatidae > Hypanus > Hypanus sabinus. The sequence goes on from NC_082720.1 coordinate 19,915,399, forward strand.
GAAGTGGGTGATAACCAAAATGCATGCAGGGATTTAAATATGACCATTTCAGGATCTGCACCTTGAATAAATGCCTATTGAGCAAGTAAATAAATCTTTAATGCATCTAATGATAATGGGGTTGGAGGGAATGAGTAGGATTTGGTTTGAATAAGGACCTGGACAACATTTTTTGGACGATCTCAAATTTGCTGAGACTGAATCAAATGTTTATAGTTGCAAAGTGAATATCCGACTTATAGATGTCAGTGGTAAATGCATTTTGTTTGGAAACATATCTATTCACTTACTGTATGATATTAGCTTTTTAGTTTCTGAAGTACTATGTGTTTATGAGATGGTAAACAAAATATTTGTTCTGAAAAGGTTTATATTCAGATAGCAGTCTCTTTCCTTGTCACAAATATGAGTAGCATTGCAACAATATAATTTTCCCTCTCTGGAAAAACCTAATTTTGAATGTCAGGTTTGGTGAATACTTAAATAATATTGCTACAAAGCCAATGTGAGAATCAGTGTTTGTTCTATTAATGGTATAACCTAGATACATTTTAAATGAACAAAATACTGTATTATTAAACTAAAATAAAGATAGAAAATGTTGGAAATAAACAAGTGACATCTGTGTAGTGAGAATGAAAGTTAATGTAACAAGTTGATGATCTTACATCAGAAGTCATCCTTTTGACAAAGGATCGTTGGCATGAGTCACTAACTCTGCTTCTCCCTCCACAGATGCTGGTTGGCCTACTAATTAAATTAGTGCCTTAAAACTTCACCTCAATCCTGATGTCAATCTTTATATACGTATTATTATATTATATGATCACAATTTAAATTAGCAAATATTGAATAACTGGTGATAAGTCATTTGAACACATTCATTATAGTAATTAGAGCTTCAGGTATTAAATATTTGATATGTGAGAATTATTTCTACATCTAATAGAACTTGGCAAGAAATCTGGACAGAGAATTGTTTATGAGTGATATTTTAACATTTGTGGTGTAATTTTGTTGAGAAAGACAGCTATTAATATTCGATAATATTTTAAAATTTATAACATAGTCACATTTCAGAAAATTTATTGAAAGGCTGCTATCCTCAAATTGGCAGTGACCTCATTAAGCAGATAATCTTTAAAGGATTGCCTGCAATACCAACACTGAAATATTATAACAATAACATTTTAAAACACCATTAACATAGAAGAAATGTATAGAGACTTCATGGATCAATATCAGAGAAAGAAAAGTAATGATGGAGAACTTAAGGAGACACTAGGATAGTTGACCAAAGTCTTGGACATAGAGATAGACATGATTACTTCTTTGAAGAGGCAAGATAGGTAGAGAGGCAGGAAGAAACTGTGTTGTGAGGAAGTTCCTGGCTAAGGGACAGAGCAGCTGAAGTTATGATCATCATTAAGGGAGAGGTTAAATCTGGGGACGTTGAGGGACCAAGGAATATAAGCATTGTATCTTGAAGCTTGAAGAAATTATGAGAAAGGTAGGGCATGTCGTGATCTTGGAGGGATTTGAAAACAGACAAAAAAATTAAAGTGTTGCATCACCAGGAACAAATGCACACCAACAAGAATGGAGGTGATGGGTGATGAAAACCTGGTGTGATTTAGGACATAGGAACAGAACTTTTGATGGCTTCTGTTTAATGGATGTTTAAATAAGAGATGCCTGCCAGGCTGTGTTGTTATAATCAAGAGTTATAAGAAAAGTAAGTGTAAGTGAATGTTTTAAAGTCAAAGTCGAGTTTATTGTCACAAGTGCAAATACATGGATGCACAGGTGCAAGAAAACTTACTTGAAGCAGCACCGTAGGCACATAGAATCACATAAACAGCATTCAAAAGGAAATGATAAACATAAATTATACACAAGTTTTGCAAGAAAGAACACAATCAACAGGAGGTGAATTGAGCCAATGCCAGATTTGGTTAATGTTATGTAAACAAAATGCAGTATATTTTGCTGAAGGAATCATACGTAAAGGTGTGTGTGAATTATATAGGTTATTGCATTACTTTGGCCTGAGGTGATACTGAATGGCTTTCTGTCAGCAAGTCAGCAATAGGCCACCTATACCACAGCTAAGAAAAATAAACCCTCCTACAACTTTGTTAAAACAACGTTCCTGTAATTCTTTGATTGAAAGTCATCTTTCTAGAATGAATACTAAAAGTCCTGAAAGTCCTTCTCTGAAAGATGCTGCATTTGTCAATAGCAACACTTGGAGCTGTTGGCTAAGTGTCTTCATTTGCTGTTCCTATTTGAGGCTTTCATTTTAGAGAGATTAACTTACACGAAAATTGTTTAATATTCAACTGAATACAATTTGTTAACTTTATGGTGTTATTATTTTAATGGAAAACAAGTACTAACTTCAACATGCAATACGATAATTCAATGTTGATTCAGATTTTTTTTAGGCTCTATAAAGATGTAAGTAGAACCTAAAAACCATAAAGGTAAATTTGTTAAAGGAAATGGTTAGTGAATAGTTGATGGAGTATAGTGACAGAAATGGCATTGAGCCTATAGAATGTAAAGCAGAGATTCACCTGGGTGATTCAAAAGGTGAACAACTGTCTCTATAATTGGAGATTCTGGATACCAAGATGCTGCGGAGAAGGATGTAGGTTTATTTAAAAAGTACATGAAGTGTCTTAGGAAGCTGATGGACTGTGTTCTCCATTTGGCGAATTAGAAATGCATGGCTAACAACTTAAGGTAATGAGTAGAAAATGAGGTGAGAATTTAGATGAAATATTTTTATGCAGTTATTACAGCTTTGTTAATGAAACAGTTAAAACAGACACTGTTGATATTAGTTGTAAGTCTAAAGCAGAAGGAGATTGAGAACTATTGGGAAGATCAGGTCATTTGGATAATTTTTGGAAAGGATCAAATTGTACATAGGTGGTTTTGCAGTGTAAATTTTCATGTTTACCAGAGAAGCAATGAGATGCTCTATAGTAAAGTATAATTTCATTAGGTTTCCAGAGTTTCTTCTTCTAGTCATTCTGTGAAACTAAAGTATATCATCCTATATAAAACATGTTAGGGACTGCTCCCAGCATCAGAAGTGCTTTTAGGAAATATTTATCTTTCTTGGAAATGAAGGTTCATTGAATGAATAGTCAATTTCCTTCAGATTGGGGTTTGTTTAAGAAATGGTCTGCCCCATCCCTTGAATAAAAAAAATGCAGTTGTAGGGAATTTTAAATAATACTTTTGGGAATAATTAATCTGTTTATTAGTTATCCAGTCTTAAAATAGGAGATAAGATGACACAGGTTGTTCAAATTCTAATGGATGTGAATGATGAACAGTCATCCCCTTCAAATGCATTTTTCTCACTCTAAATGATCCCATAAGGGCACCAGCTTTAAACAGTAGCCACTTAGTATAAACTTAATGTAGCACCATGAAATAAAAGTGAATGCTCCCAGGATTTTGATTTAATTCAAAGCTCATCCCGGGTCCTGATGAGATTAAGTCAAAGATTTTTTTGCACACCTGCTAACTGATCCTCCTATGCACACAAATTTCATGTTTCTTTTCCCATCTGTTATGTTGAAGTTGTATAAGATGTTGGTGAGACCTAATTTGGAGTATTATCTGCAATTTTGGTCACTAATATAGGAAAGGTGAACCAAAAGATTGAATGAGTACAGAGAAAATTTACAAGGACGTTACTGAGACTGGAGGACCTAAATTATAAGGAAAGACAGAGTAGGCTAGGACTTTATTCTTTGGAATGTAGAAGACTGAGGGGAGATTTGATAGAGGTATAAAAATTATGAGGGGTACACATAGGATAAATGCAAGCAGGCTTTTTCCACTGAGATTGGGTGGGACTGCAACCAGAAATCATGGGTTAAGGGTGAAAGGTGAAAAATTTAAAGGGAACATGAGAGGAAACTTCTTCACTCAAAGGGTTGTGAGAGTGTGGAATGAGCTGCCAGTGCAAGTGGTGCAAGATAGCTCGATTTCAACGTCTGAGAAGTTTGGATAGGTACATGGAGAGTAGAGGTATGGAGGGCTATGATCCTGGTGCAGGTCGACGGGAATAGGCAGTTTAAATGCTTCAGCATGGACAGGGCGGGCCAAAGGGCCTGTTTCTGTGTTTTATTTTTTATGACTCTATGACTCAATGGCTCTGTCTCCCCTGAGCAACTTAACTTAGTATTATTCTCCTCATATTCCTACCGTGAAATCATCTGGGACATTAGTAAATTGATTCCATAAATTAAACTATTTTGATACAACTGCACCACAAGCATAATTCTTGGGATTATATAACTTTAAGTAGATAAACTGCATCTCTTCCCACATCCTTAGTGAATAGCGCAGGGTGAAACATCACAGAGAGTGGAATTGCTCTAAAGATCTACATCAAAACGCAAATCTGACATAACCATAAATGTTTAGTGATCCTGTACATGAGACCTTTTATGTTATTACATAGAAATACCAGATACAGTATACTGCTCTTATGCATATATTCTGTGCTTTTAACAAATGAATAGAATAGTATTGTTACAGAGGGATTATCTGTTTAACAGAGACAGTGTATAGTTAGGGCAGATTAATCGATTTGTTAATACCACAACAGACTTTGTGGTTAGTTCTTACCTATAGATAAAATGATGACCAGCATAACTCACAGCCAGCAGATATTACTATTGTGTTAATGGGGGGGGGGGGGGGAATGTTTTCCAGAGTGTAAGTTAACATTGAGGAGGCTCAAACCTCATTAGTGCATAAGATGTTTAGGATTTTTTTTTGATGTGCATTGTTAAAGTCAGGGAATTCCCAAGTTTACAATGACTGTTTAACCAATTTTCAGGTATTGTTTCTAAGGGATTCAATAGTCTCTATTACAGTCACATTAAGGAAAGCAAAGGTAGCCTGAATTTACTCTCCTAAAGCCTGTCTGATTGAATAGTGAATGAGATAGGATACGATATTAGATGTCATGTCTTTAGAGCTGGAAGAATGTAGAAATGCTTACCATCAAAGATTCCAGATAAAACAAAGAGGCAGAGAAGGACACATTATTCTAACAAGAAAATAGGAAAAGAGAGTGGAAGATAAATAAAGGACAATAAATGATTCTGGTAGCAAAGGTGGCAACTTGGGTGTTAAACTAGGGTCATTGTTGGACAGTCATTCGCTACTTGCACAAAGCAATATGGATCAATTGGAATGTCATTTTATGAACAACATATATTTTCAGTAGAAAATGAAATCATAGCCCATAGTTTGACTGGAGGTAAACAGGCATATAATGCTACTTTCATTATACAAGCATAGAAACATAGAAAACCTACAGCACAATAAAGGCCCTTCAGTCCACAAAGTTGTGCCAAACATGACCCTACCTTAGAAACTGCTAGGCTTACCCATAGCCCTCTATTTTTCTAAGCTCCATGTACCTATCCAAAAATCTCTTAAAAGACCCTGTCATATCCGCCTCCACCACCTTTGCCGGCAGCCCATTTAATGCTCTCACCACTCGCTGAGTAAAAAACATACCCCTGACTTCTCCTCTGTACCTATTTCCCAGCACCTTAAACCCATGTGCTCTTGTGGCAACCATTTCAGCCCTGAGGAAAAAGCCTCTGCCTATCCACACAATCAATGCCTCTCATCATCTTATACACCGCTATCAAGTCACCTCTCATCCTCTGTCGCTCCAAGGAGAAACGGACAAGTTCACTCAATCCATTCTCATAAGGCATGCTCCCCAATCCAGGCAATGTCCTTGTAAATCTCCTCTGCACCCTTTCTATGGTTTCCACATCCTTCCTGTAGTGAGGCGACCAGAACTGAGCACAGTACTCCAAGTGGGGTTGGACCAGGGTCCTATATAACAGCAACATTACCTCTCAGCTCCTAAATTCAATTCCACGATTGATGAAGGCCAGTACACTGTATGCCTTCTTAACCACAGAGTCAACCTGCGCAGCAGCTTTGAGTGTCCTATGGACTTGGATCCCAAGATCCTTCTGATCCTCCACACTGCCAAGAGTCTTACCATTAATACTATATTCTGCCATCATAATTGACCAACCAAAATGAACCACTTCACGCTTATCTGCGTTGAACTTCATCTGCCACTTCTCAGCACAGTTTTGCATCCTATCAATGTCCCGCTGTGACCTCTGACAGCCCTCCACACTATCCACAACATCCCCAACCTTTGTGTCATCAGCAAACTTACTAACCCATCCCTCCTCTTCATCATCCAGGTCATTTATAAAAATCATGAAGAGTATGGGTCCCAGAACAGATCCCTGAGGCACTCCACTGGTCACCGACCTCCATGCAGAATATGACCCGTCTACAACCACTCTTTGCAACCACTCTTGTCTACAACCACTCTGTGGGCAAGCCAGTTCTGGATTCACAAGGCAATGTCCCCTTGGATCCCATGCCTCTTTACTTTCTCAATAAGCCTTGCATATGCTTTCCAAAAGCTCCAGCACATCCTCTCTTAATTTCTACATGCTCAAGCTTTTCAGTCTGCTGCAATAAGCACCTTAAGAAATGCCTTGCTGAAATCCATATACACTACATCTACTGCTTTTCCTTCATCAATGTATTTAGTCACATCCTCAAAAAATTCAATCAGGCTTGTAAGGCAGGACCTGCCACTGACAAAGCCATGCCGACTATTCCTAATCATATTATACCTCTCCAGATGTTCATAAATCCTGCATCTCAGGATCTTCTCTATCAACTTACCAACCACTGAAGTAAGACTCAGTGGTCTATCATTTCCTGGGCTATCTCTACTCCCTTTCTTGAAAAAAAGAAACAAGATCCGCAACCCTCCAATCCTCCGGAACCTCTCCCATCCCCATTGATGATGCAAAGATCATCACCAGAGGCTCAGCAATCTCCTCCCTTGCCTCCCACAGTAGCCTGGGGTACATCTCATTCGGTCCTGGCAACTTATCCAACTTGATGCTTTCCAAAAGCTCCAGCACATCCTCTCTTAATTTCTACATGCTCAAGCTTTTCAGTCTGCTTCAAGTCATCACTGCAATCACCAAGGTCATTTCCATCATGAATACTGAAGTAAAGTATTCATTAAGTACCTCTGCTATTACCTCCAGTTCCATACACACTTTCACACTTGATAAGTCCTATTCTTTCACATCTTATCCTCTTGCTCTTCACATACTTATAGAATGCCTTGAGGTTTTTTTTTAATCCTGCGTGCTAAGGCCTTCTCATGGCCCTTTCTAGTCACCTAATTATCTTTAGCATTCTGTCTCAATGGAAATAAAGATGTGTAATGTTAGTAACCAAGACTTGTGGAGTAATTGTCTCAAGTTTCAATTTTATCTTAGTGACAATAAAATAGAGAATATAGATTTTTACATGTTAATCAGTTAGTATTTGTGGGAATAATGAACCTTATAGTTATTACATTGAATTCAGGTGATTGCATCTATTCCAATTGGAACTGGAATTAGTAATCTTACCGAGGGGGACACCAGCCAGTAATAGCAATTTGATGCAAAGAACAAAGTAAAAAAGAGGGGCACAGTGAAGTTTTCCACAATTCACTGCGAGTACCAGTCCATTTTGAGAGCAAATTGAAATCTGTTCCTGATCAGGGTAGAGAATGACAATGTTACGGGGCTCTAACTTATGAGGGAGCTTATAATTACAAGTTCACTACACCAGCGATAGTCACCACTGCTCTCAAAAGCACTCTAAATTTTATTGAATTTAATTGTTTTTTTTTTGGAATGTGCGCATCATTATAGGGCCAGCAATTACTGATCATCCGTTCATGGCCTTGAGAAAGTGGTGGTGAACCGCTGCAGTCCTTCCAGCGGAGGTGCTCCAGGATGTTGCTGGGGAGGAAGTTCCAGAACTTTGGCCTAGTGAGGATGTAGGATCAGCAATATATTTCCAAGTCTGGTTGAAGGGGATGTTGGTAGTGAATCTGCAGGTGCTGGTGTTCCTTGACACCTGATAACTTCGTTCTTCCTGGTAGCAAAAGTTAAGCACTTGAAGGATGCTGCTGAAATTTCCGAGGTATTTTTTGTAGAAGACATAGAATTTCAGTGGTGGAGAAAGTAACTGTTATGTGAGTGATGAATAGGGTGTTAGAAAAGAGGACTACTTTGTCCTAGGTACGTATGGCTGTGTTTTTTGACTGTAATTGGAGATGCCTTCATATGGGTAAGTGGGGCTTCTCTCCTTACTGAAGGAAAAATGGAGGAGTATGGTTGTGTGGAGGGGAGGGGTTAAATGGATCATGAAGTAGGTAATAGGTCTGCTCAACATACTGGGTCATTGGGCCCATACATTGTTGTAGGGTTTGATGTTCTGTGTTCTATTTGTACATCACAGATGATCGACATCCTTCTGGGGTTCCAGGAGATGAATCACGAACTGCAGCCTCTGATCTGCTCTTGTGGCTACAGTATTTATGTGGCTAGTCAGGTTTATTGGGGGAATTTCAGGAATAACCCAAGAGGAATCATCCAGCTGGCACTTTTGGCTTGATTTGCTTGTGAATCCTTTACCCTGCCTTTAGCATTCACATGCAAGGTCCCACCATCAATGGGACATCCTTTGGTTTCATTGTTCAATTGTCCACCATCATTCAGAGTAAGAACTGCAATCTGATTCGCTGACTGTGGAGTTGCTCAATTTTGTCTTTTATGTTCTGATTTTGTTGTTCACCACCTATGCATTCCTACATTGCTGATTCTCTAGGCCGCCATCTCATTTTAAGGTATTGCTGGATCTGCTCTGAATCTATCCAATTGGCATAATGCAAACACTATGCAACACAATGAAGTGTATCCTAGTAGGAAGATGGAATTTTGACTCTATACAACTGTGTGTGTACAACTATGTGCTAGTGACTCCTACCCGTGCTATCAAGAAAATTTGTAGTTGGCGTATCAAATTCTTTGCCTTTCAAAACAACTGATACATTCTTTACTACACAGCTAGCAAACTATAGGGCTGTAAGGCAAATTCGACCTGATTTTATTTCTGCAAGTGTTCTATCGTAAATGCTTGTACACAAAATATTTATGTGCCGGTGCAAAACGAAGAAAGATCTATTGGAAGTAAAGGGGTCTGAATCAGCAGTCAGTCTTATATTCCATGTTAGTGGTGGGCTCTTTCTTTGCTGGATTTCAGTAATTTCAGAACTTTTGACAGCTCATGTCCTCCGATGCGACAAATGACATGCTAATTTAAAGCTTCTCCTCCTATGTACCTCCTGAACTCTATCTTCTCTTGGAACTCAACCTCATGTGTGGAAGTTAGAAAGGGTAATGAAGTCATGACATTTTTCAGTTTTTCTACTCTGAATATGTGCTTGTTTGAAAAGCATACTTTGAGCATTTACTCTGTCTGGACTCGCAAGCATTGGAAGCCTGAGCGATCCTTCAGCTCTGCCTAAGGCCCATTTAGGGAAGGGTTCTGTGGATGTCACTTGTGCAATAGCAACCTGCCATTGTTGCTTGATGTTGTCATAGGTTGGAAATACATGTACTTCCTGCACAATTAAGGCCAGCTATGCAAAGAGGTGTATAGTTCCTCACTGAGGCTGCTGCAGCATTATGTTCAAAGAAAGCCCGCTGTCTATTTCACTATACAGCTGAGCAAGATTCAAGATTGTGTAAAGTCCCTTTTAGTGCATAAATATGAAGTAGAATGAAATTATTGTTTCTCCAGATCCGATGGAACACAAAAAGAAAATACAATAAGATAAAGAGTACATAATATGAATACATAAAACAACTTAGATTAATCGTGCCTATGTACATAAACTGATGCTGGGTTCAGGAGTGCCTGCAGGTAAGGTGACTCGACAGGAAATGATAAAAGAGGTGGTGGGATGGGTCAGATGGTGGAGGTGTTGATCAGCCTTATTACTGGGGGAAAGTAACTGTTTTTGAATCTGGTGGTGCTGGTATGGATGCTGTGTAGCTTCCTCCCTGATGGGAGGGGGACAAACAGTCCGTGAGCAGGCTGGGTGGGATCCTTCACGATATTGCTGTTTTTTTTCTCTCTGGCACCTTTCTGTATGTATGTCCTTGGCAATGAGTAGGCTGGTGCCAGTGATGCATTGGACAGTTTTGACTGCCGTCCTAGAATCTTCCTGTCTGCTACTCAAGATGGACACCGTTCAAGATTAGCCCAGTGTACACAAACTTCCAAATCGCTATCCTCTCCATGTTGAAACCTCCCTTGCTTCCTCACTCACTCATTACTCTGTAACTGTTTTGGTTATCATTGTTGCGTGGCCGTCGGTGAAGTAGACAGATCTCAGTGTTGTATACTCCACACATACTTAGTTAATAATATAATAACTGAACTTTCAACTTTAATTTTATGCTGACTCTTGATGTGTGCAGATAAGCTATTCCGCTGCAGTGAGTGGGTTCCTTAACTCTGCAAAAAAAAAGCTAATAGCACAACGGCAGCAAATAATCACATTTGTCATTATTAGTACTCTGATATTATTAAATATACCCGCCCCTCTCCTGTCACAAGCGTGCAGACCATGAAATATTTAGACAACATGCTAAATGAACTGCTGCTTCTATAGGTTTATTGTCTTTTAGCTTCTTTCTCCTAAACAGATATGCTCTCTCTTGTTCCTGGGGAGCGAACTATTCTCTGGTTCAGTAACTAATATCGAAGTTTCAGGTGGCGATGTTTGTTTGAGTGCTTGTAAATATAGATCATGAAACCAGAACGACCTGACTCATGGCCTTACCTCCCTGATGTGCAGTCTCCTCCACTAGGTATATATGTACATGTTAATGTAAAACTTGTCGCTTTTATATTTATCCTAAAATGTGTTTGCTACAATACAGTATCCACGATCTATATTTGTTTTTATTTTTCATTATCCGTACAATCATTTCATAGTTTTAATCTTGTGTGTGCGAAGCTCCCATAGATATTGAATATTATTTGCACCGTTTTCATTTGTTGACCTGTATCCCACCACCGTTTTCTTCCAAATTTTGGCTCTATCCCTAACCTTCCCCACCCCTCTCCACGCCCCCACCCAACACACAAACACCATCCAATCTCCACAAGATAATTTACCGACATTCCGGAGTCTGGTTGATAATATTTGACAGTTTTTATTTTTTATTTCCTTGTGTATTTTTGTTTAGGAATCCGGACTGTCCAACGACTTTTCCCGAAAGCCCGTTGTGGTTAAACAGTTGCAAAATTGCCCGAGAAGCTTCAAAGGCCCCTCCTTTGGTCTTCTCGGTGACCAAAGGGAGTCTCTGGCAGGTATAATGAATGGAAGATCTGCCTACTTCCCTTTCATTCCGAGAAACAAATGCGTTCCTGGCATGTACATGAATTCTGAGCGAAGTTTTAAAAATTAATACTTCTGGCCTGTTTAAGCTAACAGGAATGAAGAAGGCCTTTTCTCGTTGGCTACCGCTGACGATGGTATTCCGCAAGGGTGGCTGTTAGGTTGACTATTTTGCACGTTATTTGTTAGTTATCTAGGTGACAGAATTGATGGCTCTGTGGCCAAATCTGTGGATGAAACAAAGATATAGTACTGTGCAAAAGTCTTAGGCACATTTACATAGTTAGGATGCCTAAGACGTTCACACAGCACCGTACCTTAGTCAACGCGGAGCGGAGAACGAGTTTGTAGATCTGACGGGAGCAAAGGGTGTTGGGAATGGCAAGGGTGGAGTGTGGGGCAGGTGGCAGAGAGTGTCAGGGGTGGGGGATGGCGCGAGTGCAGACATCAGGCAAGGTCATTTGATTCCAAACAATTAGCTTATTGATCATTACAGAATGTCTCTCTGGTGCCTCCCGCTCCTCATCTCTCCGTTCCGCTTTCCCAACTACGATTTCCACCTGCCTGCCCCTTTCCATTCTCAGTCCACAACAGAGATCCCTGTCAGAATCTCACATATGCAAGGATATCTTTTTTTTTGCGCGGCAGCACTACAGTGCAATAAACAACATTACTACATTGTGCTTAGTCAGACATCCTAACTACATGAGGCACAGTACCTTAGGTGGAGGGTGGGTAGGGTTGAGGAAGCAGGGAGTCTGCAGAAGGACTTGAGCAGATTAGGAGAATGGGCAAATAAGTGGCCGATGGAATACGGTGGAGGGAATTGTATGATCATGACCTTGGTAGAAGGAATAAAGGCGTAGACGGAGCAGGAATTTAGAAATCGGAGCTACAAGAGTCTGAGTACAGGATTCTATAAAAGTTAACTTGCAAGTTGAGTCGGTGGTGAAGGGGCAAATGCAACGTTAGCATTCACTTTGAGAGGACTAGACTACAAAAATAAGGATGTAGTGCTGATGATTTATAAGGCATTGGTCAGACCGCATATGGGTTTTGTGAGCAGTTTTGGGCCCCTTATCTAAGAGAGGATGGCGAGGGTCCAGAGGAGGTACACGAGAATTACCCCGGGAATGGAAGGATGAACGCGTGAGGAGCGTTTGATGGCTCTGGGCCTGTACTCACTGGAGTTTAGAAGAATACTGGTGGATCTCAGCGAAACCTACCCAACAATGAAAGATCTCGATAGAGTGGCTGTGCAGAGGATGCTTCCAATTCCGGAGGAGTCTAGGACCAGAGGACACAACCTCAGAATGGAAGAAAGTCCCTTTAGAACTGAGATAAGGAAGAAATTCTCCAGACTGAGAGTGGTGTACCTGTGGAATTCATCGCCTCAGACGATCGTAGAGGCCAAGACGTTAGGCGTACTTAAAGCAGAATTTGATAGGTTCTTGCTAGTAAGTGCATCAAAGGTTAAGGCAGAAGGCAGGAGATCGGGATGAGACGAAAAATCAGTCAGCCATGATCGACTGGCGGGGCAGACTCGATGGGCCGAATAGCCCAATTCTGCTCTTATGTTTTATGGCCTTATGAATGGTTTGTCACACAGGTCTAGAAACCTGTTGGTGTTAAAGGTATCTTTTGACGCCGTGCCTGTAGTTTAATGCACAGAGCTCCGAGAGCAGACTGAACTGCGCCGAGCACAACAAAACTTACATTTGCATTAGGTGGATCCGTTTGTAGTCGAGCAGTACGATTTAAGGATTAGTATATAGATTAATTAACGTTAAAACAATTAAACTACGATAGGTTCAAATATAGGGAAAGAAAAGAGGAACAGTATCTACATTCAGTAAGAACATAGATTAAGTAAAATATAATATTTTTTGCGAAGGTTAAGAAGAT